>NW_009953923.1:603582-664544 GCF_000747805.2 Chaetura pelagica | reverse complement strand
AGGAATGGAGGAAGTCAGACAATGAGTTAAGTCCAAAGCAAGGATGCACTCGGCATGAGTTCATGATCAGCAGGGCTACATGGATCATCCATAACTGTTTCCACACTAGATCAGCAAACACAGAGTCACATTCAAAAGACTGGTTGTATTTTGAAATGGTGGGCTGATCTTACCCCTACCTAAAATGCCTACTTTTCTACCCAACTCTCCCTGCATCATCATAAAAGTTAATTTAACATGTCATGAACTAACTTTGTTGTTAGAGTTTCAAGCATGGTTTCTCTCAACAACAATTCTTCCATATTACTGGGCAGAAGTATTTTGCACTTGCACTTAAGGAGACTGCACAGTTTCATGCTTCTTCACAAATGTTTTTAATTTCTTGTCCACTCAAACTAGGCTTGGAAGACACATCTTTCTCAAAACTTACAATACACTCCAACTTGTGATATAAGAACATTTAATATTCTTACTTTGGATCATAAAGTCTAGCCAGCTTCAGATGGGGAGAAAGCTTTGGGACAAAAACATCAAACAATGTCTCTGTAGCAAAAGATAAAGCTGAAAGGCAAGTTTGACAGGGCTAAAAATACTGAGAAATACTCTGGGAAGGGGGAATGCTTGAATATCTGGAAACTCAAGAATCTGTTGAGAGAAGGGAGAAACATGTTTGAGAAAAATATATGTGGAACACAAGAAGAGTGAAGTGTGGAATACTTAAAAAGAAAGAAGGGTAAGAGAATTACAGTTGAAAGGCACACAACCAGGACTGACTTTGTATGAGAAGTGGGACCAGAGGAAGACACCCAGATACCATGCATGAAACAATCAGCTAAACAGGCAGGTTGGGTGGTGCACCATTCTGAGACTGAAATTATTCATAAAAAGAAGGGCTGGTGTGGCTGTGAGGGAGGAGAGGCACAGACCCATCGGTTAGAAGATTGCTTGGCTATTACCTACAACACTGCTAAAGAGTAGCCTGGAGACTAGGAAAGGCTACAGTGTGCTCTTTCATCTCCATCCCCACAAGCTGCCTTCAACAGCCTCTGGGGATGTAGTGTGGTGAGGTATGGGGACACCAGGTGTACATGTGCTCATGGTATCCCAGTATCACAGCCTACACCTGGGCACTGCCCACTGGGGTCAGGCATCTGGGCTGCTGCCCAATGTGTCTGTACGGTTGGGGAATCAGTTCTCAGAGCAGGTCTCATGAGACAGCAGAAGCAAATTCACCGTGACTTCAGGGTCTGGAAGTTTGAATGTAAGATTTTGCTAACCAGCAGTTTCCTCCACACTTCTTTGGAGTATTGACTAAAATACTAATGAGGGTAGCATGAACTGTGAGAAAACAGACTGTGTGAAAAGAAACTGTGACTTGATAAGAGTGCATCAAAGCAAAAGCTATACTCATAACCAATCACTCAGACAGCAATACTGTCTCCACAGAGTGTGAGCAAAAGAGAAAATTCTATATGTAAAGTTAATTCTAGCTTCATGGCATATCACAAACATGCCTGTTGTCAGTAGTCCTAAGTAGTGATAAGAAGAGCTTAGATGCTTCTAGCATATTTAATGTCTCATTTCTCTATTACACGAACAATGAAGTTTTACACCAGCTACTAATCACTTCTTAGCCAGCAGCAACAGACGCCTTATTCCCTGAAGCTTGTTCTCAGTTAATTGCACTCATGAGTATGGCAAATTTAGGATTATTATTCTTCAACAAATCCTTACAACTCCCTGGCCAGGAGGATGGTATAACAGCTAGGGAATATAAGCTACATTATCACCTCACATACTGATCCAGTATTTTAATGGGTTTTTTAACCATCAGCTACTGACTGACTTATCTTCTATTAAAAAGGAGAACCAATAAAATATAAACATATGTATATATAAATTAAAAAGTAATCTCCTCCAAAAGCAGGATGGAAACTGGTGCTACAATCTACTTAGCACTCTAGTCTACAGGATATACTATATGAATACAGACAGGACATTCCAACAGGACATGCCCAAGCAGGGCAGCTTGTGATAATAGATTATCTCAATTTCTTTTGAAGGCAATGCATTAGCTCTACGTTTTGGAACTGGCCGTTTCCATTAGCCTTTGTTGTCATGGTCTTTGCTTAATAGCCAGTCTGAAAAAAATTATTTATCGCTTTGTTTCAAAGTGTGCCTTTGGGGACAGATTCACAGTCAGAAGAGCTCTACTGTTTTTTGTAGGCTTATACTGCTTTGTACTGGTTTTTACATGCAATCTCATTCTGATTTAAATGGTCTGAAGGAAACAGTGGCTGTCATCATATCAGCAGAGTTTTCTTTAGTGCTTTCAGTATTTTTCGGTCAGAGGTTAGGTAGTTTTCCTACTTGGGTGAGTTGCAAAACCTGCTTTTGCTTCAATTCCTCATTTTTTTGTGAAGATAAGTGACAGTGTCTTTCACATCTAAGGCAGAAAACACATTTTAAGAGAACAGCCCTGCCTCTCAGACAGGGTCTTCCAAGTGACACCCCCTCATCCCCTCTGAATATAATGACAGACCTCACAGCCCCACACTGTCCCCCCAGACTTCTGCATTACCACAGCTCAGATCCTCCTGCTTGCTGCTTAGCAGTCACAAAGATTCACTTCAATGCAGGGCCCAAAAAATAACAATGAAATAAATGAAAAGCCTGAACTGGTGTTAGCAGACTTTGGCTCAGAACCTGCTCCCTCTGAGCACTGTGATGAAAGGTGTGCAGTTTGCTTTGTTGGGTTTTATCTCAAGGAAAGATACCTTCCCTGAAGGTTGTCAAAAACACCAGCTCTCACTGTCAATAGCAAACTTGAAGAGCTTGAATACCTGTCTAGAAGTGATCAGCTTTTAACAGGTTCAGTCAAATTGTAAACTCTAAGTTGAATGACTTCAACCTCTTTTCACAAAGACAGGAAGCCTGGAAACCATGGACAACACCAGAAAAGACTTTCATTTCAGATGCTCCTCTTCAAATATGAAACCCAAATAATGTAACCCCAAAAGTATGACTGCAGCTACAAACAATGAAAAATTATCTGAAAAATGGTAGTAGCCATGGTTACACACACACAAGTGCAACAGAGTGGTCCTGTAATCCACTGCAATGAAAAACTCAAGTTATAGACCCATGTAATGCAAGTGTCTGAAGCACAAGCAAGAAAAGGCAAATCACTGCAACTTTTTGAATCCACAAAGTACCCAGTGCCATCTGGAAATTCGGGCTCTCTGCAGGGGAGAAACAAAATATTGAGAAACAAAATGAGTAAGTTAATTCCTTAAGCAAAAAGTTTGCAAACCATCACAGGAATACAAACTGAGGATGAAACCCCACAACTGCCTGTTTCATACCAGATGATTCCACTAATAAGAAGTGCTAAATAATTCTATTTGTTTCCATTAATTCACAAGGAACTTCTCTAGTACTGTATAGTTCGCATGATAACCATGGTGAGCTAGTGTCCTCAGTCTTTCTTTAATAGACTATAGAGTACTTACAAGCCTTGACTCACATCTGACATAACTGGCTCTTTACAGCTTTACATAATGAATCAGGGCATTTACAGAATATCCGTTTTATAGGACATCTTTCAGAAATGCATGCTGCAACAACTCCCAGAGCTTGTACAGTTGCTGAGCACTTTTTAAAAATAATTTTTAAAAGCAGTCCTCAGACTTCCAGTGGATGCTCAAGGGCACACTGTTGCCTTTCAAAGCATAGGGTTTGCTCCAGTCCCAAACCCTCTGCAGACTGCCCGGGTGGTTGGGAAATCCCAAATGGGCCTGCTGCCAACCCAGGGCAGGCAGTCAAGGTCTTTGTCTGTGTTTTGTCCCTGAGGGTCACAACACAGCTGCAGCCTGGCAGCCAGGAAACCAGCCAGCTGCCAGATACATCCTCCTCTCAGGCCCTGCTGATGGCTCCCAGGTTCTTGGATGCAGCTGTATGGCTTTGGGACCACACTTGGCTCAGGGCTGGGTTTGGAGCAAGGTGGCTGTATGTCTGTTTTCACTGTACAGTAAAGCTTTAGCTTTTCTGTATTTCAGTTCACATTGGTGAAAATGCAAGATAAAAGAAGTTTCCTGCTTTCTCTGAGTGTTCTGAGATGAAATACCTAACATCTCAGATGTACCCTGTTTATGAAGCATAGACTGCTGATGGCATGGCTGAGTCAAGGAGAATATTTTAGTGGCTTCCAGATGTAAGTGTTCAAACTTCTGCGAGGTGTGGAGATGTGCAGTTTTGCTCATGTTAAAAAGGCAGGAGGGACTGTTCCCTATGGACTGAGTCACCGGCACCAGCAAGAATCTTTTATTCAATTCAGCAGAGCTCAGATCACTCGAGAGTCTTAATGAGGAAATAAAACAATTGGCAAAAAACCCAAGTTTTGCTGTCTTAGCCTGACCATAGCACTGCATAACGCTGTGTGCAGAGCAGTACAAATCATGTATAACATGGCAACAGGGGTCCCAATTATACTCTGAGAGAAGAGTTTCCTGAATAGAGTTACAGAGGAAGCCACAGAACAGGGCTGAGGGTATTTAGTTTTTACAATTCAAGAAAAATGACATCTATCAAATGTGGGTCCTGGGAAGAGAGTAACTGAGCAGAAAGAGTGTTTTTCTAAAGCTTAGTCTCCCCACGACTTCGTTTACTTTAAATAACATAATCCACTCTTAGTGAGTGTCCTGTGTGAAAGAAAGCTAACATCCCTGCCAGATAATCAGGATTCTTACTCTCTGTGTCTGCTGCAGGTCAAGCAATTTATTGGATTTAAATAATTAGTTGAATCATGAGGCTAAAGACATTAGGACAAATTCCTAAGCAATGTAAGCATGGATCGGGCAAAGCCAGTGCTTTTAGATTTTACAACTCAGAAGCCTAGAAGAGGACTGCAATAGAGGAATATAGCAGGAAAGAAATAAAATTAACCCTGCCAGGAACCTGTAAGTGAGTGAAAATTGAAATAACTCTCCCTTCCCACCATTTACTCAAACCTAAATTTATCTCATGGGTGGTACTACAATTAACTACTGAGAGTAGTTAAAGATTTAAAACTACTTGATTTTACCTACTTAGATTACTTGCCCTAGTAATAAGTAAATAATCTCTGAACTTGGGTCCATTTTGGATGGGACTTCTGTCCCACTACAGACATCTATATTTTTTGCCAAAGTGTAAACTAGTTGCCTAAACACATTCCCTTGCAAATTGGGAAATGTGCAGGGGAATGGGTACCTCTAGCAGACTATTCATCCCACTTCCTGAAACACCTGTTTTAGAACTGGACAAATCACCTTCTGGAGATGCCTGCTTCTCCTAAATGATGGATAACTGCTTCCCCATTGTGTCAGAGTCATAGCAGGCTCCAATCCATAAGTGGAGCTTCTTTTTGATGAAAGAGTCTAAGAAAAAATAATATCTTTTCATTCTAAATCAGACAGAAATGTCAATATGATGTCAGTTTTCTCAGGATGGAATCTCCAAGAACTGTAAAATCAGAAATATTGAATTGTTTATTTTGATAATGTAAAATTGTCACACTTTGCTAATGTCAAAATATGTTATCTCAGAAAGTTAAAAGCATTACAACAGCATTGGAAAAATATAAAACTTTAAAATAAATTATAATAGAGATGAACAGTGCAGTCTGACAATGTGAAAACATCTCCACGTAAGTGAGTTTCATTCCTGATGTGGCAACTAGAATAAACCTAAATTAAGTGAAAAAATCCTGTCATAGTGAAGTTAGTTTTTCTCTACTACACATTCTGAAGAATAGAGGGCAGTGGTTTCAACACGTTTGAAAATTTTATCAAATTTAAAAAAACCCAAACACTCAAACAAAACTGTGTTTTCAAGTGTAAAACTTCCTCATTTCTCTTCTAAAGATTTTGGTTACAGCTCATAGTAGGCCTCTGTTTTTATGCAGCTTGCAGCTACTGTGCCATCTTTCCACCCAGTCTTCAGGGAATGACACTATCTCAGTAAAACTCCCTTTGGTGCATGTTCCAGCTCTGCCTGCCTCCACAAGCTGTTACAATGCTGGATCTGACATCCCTGAGAGCAGAAAATCACACTCTGCAGAGGCAACATAATTTATTTTAAAAAGAATTAGTAGTATGAGACTTCCAATTGCACAAAAGTGTTTCTGACTTTAGAAAATGCTAAGTGCAGATCAACAAGTTCTTCCTTTACAGATGTCCTGCAGCAGCAGTGAGAGGGTTCTCTGCAAGTATTTTTACCTTGTTAATGACACTGCAATGCCAAGAAGAAACACATTTTTTGCTTCTTTGGGCTTTGTATGAATACCTTACCTTTTGATCAATCCATGGAGATTTTCTTCTGGTTTTCACGCTTGTCATTAATGACAAATATTTGTGTAATAAACATTATTGCACAATCAACAAGAAAATTAAGACCTGCAAGGCTGACTCTCCAAATTCAACATAAGCCTGGGTGTGTTTGTCCTGTGCTTTCCACATATTATTAAAAGGCTACAATGTGGAATTTCCAGCCAAAGACTCCCTAGGTGGTTTAAATGAACATTTGTGCCTGATGTTTTACTGAATTTTGTACCTGATTAGCCAAAAGAATCTGACTTATCATGATTACTTTTTGTCCTGATGCTTTATCTTATTTTATTCCTCACACTTTACATCTTACTAATAGTATAACTTTTTCTATATATGACAGGCAAAAGGGGACAGGTCAGGAAGGAAGAGCAAAATTAAAATATAAGGCAAATTCTCAAGCTAAATATGAGAGCTGGAATTAAAAAAAAGTCTTATAGAAAATATTTTTTTTTAAGTAATTAATTAGCTCTCTGTTTTTATGCATTATCCTAACATCTAATGGCTACAGCTGCCAGTACTCAATTCTGCAAGATAAATGAGAAGAAAATGTTAATTTTTTTCAGCCATATTGACAAGATTATTAACGTAAAATGTGGGATTGGTGGTCTGGAAAATACCACAGCTGTACTCTGTGACTTCTGGGGTGTTATCATGATGCGTTCAACTGCCATTGTGTATGTAATCGGGAAAAACAACCAAAAAACAGCTAATAACTACTGACTTTTTCATGTAGACCATGTATGGCCTCTGACTTTAAGGGAGAGCTTGCATAATGTTACTGTGAAAATTAACAGAGAAAAAAGGCTAATATGAAGGTACAAGTTGTCTCTTTGGGCTGAAGTCAGACCAACAAAGCTGGGGGACAGGGCAATGAGCATCCCCTATTGCCCTTGCAGGCATGTTAGTGGACCCCACGTCTGCTCAGCCTGCGTGTTTCCCTGTGCATAGCTCTGCAGGTGTCCACCATAGAGGACAATAACTGGAAAAGCAGAACCCAGAGCACCCACGCCAGAGTGGAAAACTGTTTTCAGTCAGTTCTGATGAAAAACAAGTGTTTTCTGTGGGAAGCAATTGTTTGTGAGAAACTTCATGAGACAGTGTTCCACATAAAATGGAGTTGTGACAGTCTGAAATAACTCACTGAACACATGTGCAAACCCTGAGCTACTGCCATTGATGAGCATGTCTCTCCCAAGCTACCAGGACATAAAGCTGTGTGCACTGACTGAGATGAACAGTATTTCAAAGTTGTGCTAGAAAAAAATATAATAATATAAAACTTCCAACTGCAAGTCCTTTTTTATCCATTCTTACAGGATGAATGGGTAAAACAACAAAGGGGCTAGAGCTGTCTAACTTAGTTACCTTACTGCCATGCCCTCATCCCTTTCATAAGTGATGTATTTTAAGCACACATGTGAGTAGGGATAAAGCTCATATTCTTAAGTGTCATAATAATTTTCTCTTTGGCCCTATATCTTTTACATTAAATATATTATTATGAAATTAATTTTCTACTGTAGAACTGGAGAATGTCAGGTGACCCTGAGCTTGTATTTTTCTTTGAGCTACATCAGATGTTCTTACAGGAGATGTTACCTTTTCCAACAGAGATTTTCTTCTCTTATTATTCTTAGACCATTACACTAAAGCTTCAAGAGCACTACCACTAGTTTCAGTTATTTCAGACACCATGAAACAGCTTTCATGGGACTTAGAAACTCTTTACTTAGAATAGCCCATAGTCTGGCCATTATGATGTTCTGAGACATGGGAGGGAGGCTTGAATCCCATTAAGCAGAGGAGACAATTTAATCTGCCTTTCCAGCAACTTGGGTGAGTACTTTAATCATGAGTTATTGGATAAAAGGTTAGGGAAGGATCACCACTGGCTTCTCCAGATGCTTTTTGTGAGAAATGAATAATAGCACCTTATACAATAGAGCTTCAGAGTGGTGAGTCCCACTGAGGCTAAAGTTGTAAGTACTGGGGGACGCCTTAAGACCACCTCTGTTCATAACAGATCCTACTGGGTAGCTTAAGTACCTCAGTGCACTTTGCAGATCTCACTATTAGACATTTATGTCTCCTGAAGCACTGTACTGAAACCAGGCACCAAACTCAGAGCAGTGATCTGAAAATGTAGTCACTGAACAACAAACTAGAAAGCCTGAGACTGAAGTATCCAGAAATTCTGAAATATGCATAATTGTCTGATAAGTTGACAACTTCAGTATCCTACTTCAGCAGCATTACTGATGTTCTGAAACAAAATATGTAGCAAATGCTCTTCGGGATCTAATACTGTGCATCCTGCAAATTTTTCTGAGTGCTGCTAGAGGATGTGATTCAGAAAATTGAAGACAAGGAGAGATTTTCCACCACCATTGCAACAAAAGATTATTTTTGTTCTCAACACTTTTTAGATAGCAGTTTTGAGGCAAACCAAAATAATCCTCTTTACCCAGATTTTTACTTCAGATATTATGGGAGAGTAATTGAAAATATTATTTAATTTACCTTATCATCATAACCAAAAGAAGTTCAGATGGACTTATGAGCCATGCATTCACATTCTATTGTTATGTATTCCATAACATAAATTCCATAAATAAGCATTCAATAAAAGTGCAAAGCTAATAACACTAGCCATATACATGCTTTTTTTCTATCCAACCATATTTTTCACCATGCTTACAATCACAGAAATAGAGGTTGCATTCAAAGTCAGTCACAGCTGTTAAAGATTCTGCATGCTCCAGCTACAGGACCAAACCCTTACAGTTGTCCAGTTAAGGAAAAATGCTTTAAAATGTTCTGTTCCCTGTTAAGTCAGAAATACATTGTTCCACACAACTTTTTCTTTACAATTAACAGTTTTGCTCAGAACTGCAGAAAAAAATCTGCAGATGCTGGGATGTAACCATGGAATTCAGCCTTCTGTTTCTTAAAAGTTATCAAAGAAACATTTCCAACGTTGCTCTTGCTGGATGTTTGAAATACATTGAGACATACCTTCTTTAAAAATCTCATCTTTTCATGCAGAGCTAAAACATATCTGACATGCACTGAAATGTCAGTAGCATTATATGAGATGACTGGATATCACAAGCCATGGTGTCATAATAGTAAACAACCTTGGAAATGGGAACAGGAATGTCACACATATCTGAAACTGCAGAATGTCCTTTAGTCTCTTGCAGCTAGTTATTTTCTCTTTTGTCATAAAGATGTTCAGCCCAGTTGTAACTTCAATTCCTTTTTTTCTCTCCTACAGTTTTTCTATATCAAGTTCCTCTACAATTTTAGGTTACATGCAGCTATAATTTTTCCATTGGGAGAAAAGACAAAGGAGCTTGCAGTTAGACTATTAGCCTGAAGGTGGGTAGACTTGAGTGCTGGACACCACTCTGTCACAGACCTTTCTGATGAGTTTGGACAAGTCACTCAGGGGGTCTCTGTTTCTTACTTATGTGTGTGAAGCTACAGTAAGGCTTGTGAGGTGCTGAGATAGCACAGTTAAAGTTGTTTTGTTTTTTTACAGATAGAATAAGGGTTTCATTTAGTTACCAATTTTTTTTTGATGGAGTATATGGCCCAAAGCCCTCTCTACTGGAAGCTGAGAAAACAAGTGTTTTATAATAACCTGACTAGAAACATTGCACTGCCACTTTACATCTGTTTCAGAATCTATTGGCCAATTACTCATTGCCATGCTGAAACAGCTCAACCAGAAATGGTAAATTAGAGTATCTCTCTTTTCATAATATGATAGACATTTTGAGACACTGAAAAATATGTCTTGCATTTAGATAATTTTATTCTATGTGTGTGCATTCTGTTGATAAAAAGCATTTGAATATACTCAGCTAGGTGTGACTCCTGAAAATATTTTCAATATTGAAAAAACTGGGGTTTTTTTCCTATCAGAACTGCATAAATTCTCTGGTTTTCATGCTCTAACTCTGTTAGAATGCTACATCACTCACATTGATTGCTAGCAGATCAGATTTCACCATTTACAGAAAAGACAAAACAAGATATTTGCTATACACAGAACTCTCTGGAAACTAGAACTGTCAATCTCATGAAATTCCCAGATTTCAAAACTATGTCTTAAAAAAAAATAAAAAAGAAGGAAAATCAATAACTGAAATTTCTTGCAGAGTTGAAATTATTATATATGTATCTGGGTGTATGTTTATACATACATATATAAATCTACACAATTATAACTATAATTGTAAACATAGATATGAGTTTACATGTAATTTTGAGAAGGGTACTTATGTTTTAAAGTTTTACATTGAAAAATAATGTAAGCTTTCTGAACAATGGAAGGAAGAAGGCATTCCCAAAGGATCATCTCTTTCAGCTGACGTAAAGCACCTTAAAAAAGAACAGATGAAGCTCTTCTCTGCTTTACCCATTTTCTGCAATGACTACAGAGTGCTATATAAAACCTAGATGTGGTCTTCTTCCCTTAGAGAAGCAAAATAGTTTTAGATCAATCCTATTGTTTGTCTTTCTCTAAATACTCCACAGGTTTCTCTTTGCCTCAGGTGCTCTAAGGTACGATTGTGGGCAGCACCAAGTTGGTAGAGGCTGATAGGTGCCCAGCTGGAGAACAAGATGAGCTTTCCCCAGGTCCCACGTATCATAGGAATGTTTCATCCTGACATGTCAGGATCTTCATAGGGCAAAACCTTCAATCAGAAAGTTTCTGATCAGTCCTAGACTTCAATGACACTGACTCTTTTTTGTCATTAATGTGACTAGCATGCAACACATCCTACATTTGAGGAGATAACTTGATTGAGCCTTCTAGATCCCCTACAGATTGCAAACCAGGTGGTGACTTTTTCCTGGCACACCACAATCCTGACATCTTCTCTGGGATCACAATTAATTGTATTGCACTATAAACTGAAAGTCTGGCTGACCAATGCTTACAATCAAAACAATTCCCCAGCTTAAAATGCCTATATGAAAAAGCTTTCACTGTTGACTGTTTTTTCTAGCTGTATTCAGACTGCAAAAGGGAAGATCTCACAGCAGCACTGGTGGGACTGAGTGAAGACACTAAAAAAGGCAAAACTAAGTGCAAAGTTTAAGGAGTAACAAACACAATAATAAAAAGTGAGAAGAAAAAAGTGTTAAGGTTAGACATTACATGAGCAAAGGAAGAAATAAGTGATGCTGAATCAACACAGAAATTAATCTGAGTAATTTGCCTAAAGGAGCCATTAATATGCTTGTCTTAAGTAAAAGGAAAAAAACCCAACAACTTGAGTCTCTAAAGAAATACTGCAAAGGAGAGAACTTTCCTCTGGAAGTTCTTTGCATTCTGATAACAGTTGCATCTATTTTTTATCACTACTCATTCTAAGTTTCATATTTTTTAGCCTCCTTGGCTGCCCTCTGGTTCCCTTTATTACTGTGCAAAATATATAACTAGCATTCACAGATGATGAAAAGAAAAGGAAACTCAAATATTGATTTTACAGTTTCCTTTTTCTCAAGTAGAAGCTAATGAGTCAAATTATCACAGGAATAATTACTAGAAATTATTCCTATTGCACTGCCAAACCAAGTGACATTCCATTGTTTATCTGGGGGATTAATGATGACTTCTGGTAATAATTACTGAACTTTCAAACTTATAGCAAATATTCTCCAGATTTCTCTGTTTATCCAAACCCAGAAAAACTGTGGATATATAAACCTATTTTAAATAGTTCTCAATTGTTGAGTTGTGCTGAATGGAAAAAGCAGCTTTTGTTAGTGTAATATTTTTTATGCTTCATTGCTCAAATCTTTCTTTTGAAAACTTGATTAAAGCTGAGAGGTTACAAATGGGCCTTGATGATGTACATCATGAATACTAATAAACAAACACAAGAGTAGCAGTAACTGAAAGCAAAAAATAGGAAATACCTGTATTTCTGAACTTACTCTGATTTAGTTCCACACTCACAGGCAGGGCCAAATTAGTGACTGTTAAATCTTAATTCATGAGTACCTGTGGCAGAGATGGTGCAGAAATCCTTGAGACAGGACTGATGAAGACAAGTCTAATACTGCAGCACATTTAGTTCAGGTGCCATGCCACTTCCATAGGAATCAGCTGCTTTCAGGGCACTCCTGCACTGTGCCCTCTAGATGTACCAGGTTCTAGACCAATACGTATTTTAGACACTTGTAAGATTCAGTGGTGGGAATTTTAATCACCTAAATGTTGGATTCATGTTCCTAGAGGGACACTAATGTAGGTGAAATAGAGCATATGTCCTGTAAATGGACTATTCATCCAAATATTGGGATTCAAGCAAAGTTCTCATCTGCTGCTACATGCACTTTTGAAATCTGCACCGAGTAGACCTATTTGCTGCATACATATTATATGGCAAGTGATAGGATACAGCATACAAGTAGTCAATAAATTGAGGCCAGGCTTTTGAATTTTTGAATAAAATGTTTTAATTCCTTTAGTTTGAAGTTAAGAATTTACGACAGCACAAGGACATTTTGATGTGCCTGGTTTCACAGATACAGCTCGATGCTTATCATTTGAGTGAAGTCATGCCACTTTGGGGATCCTGAAATAGCTATGTGTATGTTTCTGCTTATGCATTATTCAGGTTCCAAGACCCATTTTAGCAGAAAATTAACACTAAGGTGGAAAGCCATTAAAGTGAGAACAGCTAGCATTAGGACCTGGGACTTTCACCTGACTTGGTCTGAAGAGGCATAGGTCTCAGAGTAAATTCAATACCTCTTACCACTCATTCTGTTAATTTCTGAATTAATTCATCTTTGCATCCGTGGACTGCAGCCCACCAGCTGACAATGACTATCAGGAGGAAGCATCAACTACTAGCAAAGTTCTCGATAGAGCCAGAAGTGTGTTATCATTGTATCTCACTTTAGACAAGGTCCTTGCTTGGAACGCCTGGCTAGGAACACACGCTGACAGCTATGGCTGCAGTAAAAAACACCAGAACAAGCGCAACAAAACTCACTCACATAGACATCCAACAGCATCCTTGCTCTAAACTGCAATATGAATCCCCATAAACTGTAATTACAAAATATGATGCAGAGAAGTCAGGTCCTAGCCCTTGCATTTCCTTAACCACTCAGGCTAGTCAAGTAAAATGAACTTAACTCACATGCTCAGGAGTTCAATGTTAACTATAACACTTTCTCTCCCTTGCTCCTTTTAATTTTCACTTGATGTGTCTTAAAGTGGAAGATAAAGACAAGAACCACTTTAAAGCCAGTAATTGTTTCTTGATGTTAGGCCCATTGTCAAATTAGCCTCAAACAGGAAACTTTGATGAGATTTGCCCAACTATTAAGGCCATTAGTTGAAACTTGAAATTGATTTATTTTGCCTATTACATTAACCTTCTCCTGCACGTTCAGTGGTTTTATTACATAGGGCAAAGTAAAGGCAACTTGATATTTGAACATGCTAAAAATGACTATAAAAGAAAGACATCTTGTTATAAGTCATGTGTTACTGTAATAACAAGTTGACAAAGACTTCATAAGGATGTTCAGTGCTAGAAACAAAATGGAATATTTGTAATAGCGTCATAGTGGAAAATTAATTTGATGGCATTGCAGAGAGCAAATACAATTAGCAAGAAGTAGGCTTTGTTTTGAAAGTTTATGAGATATATGACCGGCAATGCAAAGATATGTGAACTGAAATGTTCTGACTGTGAGCCAGGGCAGGATTAAATCCATTTTGTTTTCCCATTTATCTAACGTTGTTATAATTAGATTGATGTGCTAATACTAACTAGGAAAGCTTCTAGCTTGAATGTGGAAGAATTTCCATAACTAGAGAAGGCAGCTGGAACACTGACATTATTAACAGGGAACTATGTCTTTAAAAAGAATGCTAATTTAAATACATACTGCTTTTGCACAAGAACTAAGAGCAAAATATGAGTAATAATTCTATAGATACTAAAGCTGTGCTTTGTGCTTCACTAGCAGAAAGTGTCTTTTGAATTTCAACATAGGATCCATATATCTGCAGTCCTTGTATTTTAATCAGAAAGATACCTCAGTACAAACAAACAAATTCATGAATCCAAAATCCATTTATACTTGACTTATTCTGTGTACAAAAGACATCCTTGAAATGTCCGCTCCTCTACTTTCTACTTCTGTTTCCACAAACAACCTCTCAAAAAACCCACTGATCTAATAATATAGACCAGAAATGAAACAACAGCTTAACGTTATTTTTTTAAGTGCCTAGAGTACACTTTTTTTTCCCTCTTAAGTCTTTATGGGGAAATATTGAATGTGAACAAATGTGCTCTAACTTGGGCAACCACAGGGACTGGACACAATTTTGAGAGCCAGGTGGGCCAGACCCATGCAGGGGAGAGAATTTCCTTGTGATGCCAGGTGGACACGTGTGCATCAAGCTTCTCTGTCCTCTGTACCACTCACACACACACATGGAACCACAGAGGCCCCAGCTCCAGCTCTGAGCACTGGCTGTTTGTGGGTGAGAGCACAAGCAGTGGGATAATTTGTAAAGCAGCTGAAGAGCTGGTTCCTCAGGGCACTGATGACAAAGAGGACTTCCAGAAAGAGTCCTGCATATTAGATTCTGCCCATGAGCTGACAGCTGGACTGTGTTGCTACATGATATTAGCAATAAAGGAGCTAAAATACAATCACAAAAGGCATCTTCTACTCCACCATCAGCCTGTTCATGTAGAAGCTGAGTACCAAGGGAGAAAAGAAATCTCTTTGATAAGAAGAGAGTTTTTTCTTATTTCTTCAAGCCTCACTTACAGTGTTTCTAAGGTTACTGAGTATGATGAAGGTTATTGGTACTCACTTTACCATTTGCAGTTACAAAATGTCACTACACAGTAATTTTCCCATGTTCTCCTTTCCATGCTGGAATCTGTGATTTAACACTTGATGTTTCAACAGAATACCCAGCCTGCACTTACCTTTTTTTGCTTTCATATTTTTCTCCTTGTTTATCTTGCTGTATTCCTGAAATTACTTTGCTGTTTGGGGACTTGGAAAATTCTGGTTCCAAGGTAGCATTTTAAAAACGACTTAGCTGGGCTTCCTGGCACTCTTGACAAAGTGAACTCAGACACAATCTGCTTTCCAGTGACTCACTGCACGTCTTTGAGGGGTGATCTTAAAAAAATGAATAAGGTTGTGGGGTTGTGTCCTCCCAGCTGACCTTTCAGCATGCTCATGTTGGGAGCATAGTGGACATCAGGGACTTCGTGCAGTTCCTTAAAACAAACGCTAAGGATCTAAAATAACAATGTAGTTCTGTCCTTAGCACACACCTTATACCAACAGTGTTAATAGGTGGAGTTTTCTTTTTGTAAATTCATGGCAGGATTCACACAGAAGACACATAAATTAGGGTGAGGAAAAAAGACAAGGATCCTGTTGACAACTGCACAGATTAGAATTGTGTCAGACCTCTGAATCCAGGGTAAAAACCAGCATGAATATTCAGTAACATTCTCAAATACTCTGTCTTTGCCCTTCTTTAACTTTTCCATGATCATTTGGAAATCTCATGATCCGGTATTTTATTATTATCAATATTAATGTAAAGCAAGTAATAAGTTTTTATGCTCAAATATTTATAGAAAGTGAATTTTATGTTTGTGTTCCACAAACATTAGCACCAGAGTCCTGGTTGTTAGCACTGGTGTTATATCACCAGGAACAAGGTTGTGTGCATTACGTGGCCAGTCACGGTTAAACAATACAGACAATACTCCAAAAGAGATCCGTAGAGCACATGAATCATAGAATGACAGAACAAATCTACAGGAACAGTCAACTGTATATAGGCTTTCTGTCAATGGAGAAAAGGAGCAAAATTTATCAGGTTCAATTTAAGTATGAATAATTCAGCCAGCTCTTTTTGCAGACTTGCCTTTCAGGTTTATTATTTTTCATGTTAGACTGCACTAACTCACTTTATGCAAGTTAGGAAGCATCTGATCTATTATTTCTATAAATTATTTTATAATGGTGATAGTGCTGAGGGCTTCTCTTCTTCTGGCACTAGTAATTAGTTAAGAAACACTTCTCCTGCAGAGGCAACAAAGAAGGCTAACAAAGAATGAGAAGACAGGAACATTATTGTTTCTATTTTACTAAAGGCAAAAGAAAGCCTTTTAAAGCTCAACTGTCACAAAGTTCTTAGATAACCTGGTGGTAGGTCTAAAGACTCAACCTAGTCTCCAAATTACTACCAACGTGCATGTATCAGGTTTCATTTTCGCATGTGTGTATATACATATATATATATTTATAGGAATTTTTTAAGATCCATTTTATCTTTTCCACAGAAGCTGGAGTTCATCAAGAAACAAAATCACTTCTTGAAATCACAGATGGCAAATAAAATTTCTCAAAATTCTACTATTCCCCCTGGAGATCACACTTCTTAAAACAACAGCCTTCATTTCATTCTGGTACCTAGGAGGAGTATTTGCCCTCAGCTGTGTACAGCCTTTTGCTGTGCACCCTGATGGGGCTTCCGACTTGTCATGGTGCAGAATCCCCCCTCACTGGGTCATGTTGTGATGCCAACACCAGCCAACATTGTTCTTGCTTTAGGGATCTTGCTAAGGGATCAACATTGTTCTTGTTTCTCTAGCAAGTGCAGTAGGCTGAGACAGTCTGGCACTTTCTGAACTTGCCTGCTGAGTGAGGGAGTTGAAACAACTGGGTGCCTTCCTATCCTAGTGCAAATACAGTGATTTGGGGCAATCAGGCACTCCCTACCTATACCCAGAACACTGTTGTGTGGGAAAAGTACCCGAGACCTCTCCTGCTCAGATCACAAGCCAGCTCTTAAAGTTGCCAAAGATCAGCTGGCATCAGTTGTGGCCACAGTGGAGAAGTGCTGACCAAAGTAAATCACCTTGTAACACTCTGTCTTGTTCCTAAAATGAGGCCCTTTGGAATATTCCAGGATCACAGCAGACTGCTACCCTGTACCTCACAAAGGGAGTTAGTCTATCTGAAGGAAAAGCATGAGTAGTTTACTACTTTTCATTTTGGGAAAGATCAAATTATAATGGGTAATTTACTATAATTCAATCTCACAGAGTAATTGAAGGGTATTTCACTGCAACTACTTTTTGTGCAGTTCAAAGATAATTAGGCATCAAAGATAACATCTTAACATAGGTCAACTTCTACAGCTGTGTGTGTAAACAAGTTAGTTTAGAAACTTTGTTAAATCTTTAATTGAACCACTGTTTTTTATTATAACAATTTTTTTTAATTATAAGTAAGAATTGCTATTAATTATTACTAGGAAATTATATGACCTAATTTTGTTATTTGTTATAATAGTGTCAATCAACCTCAAATTGCTGCTCTTCCAAATCACCCCAGACCTATAATTATATGTTAAAGCTCTACACTTAAATTCCTATGGTCAAATCTTTCAGCCATAAAACATTGAGCAAGTCTGGAACAAGGACTGGATTCAGCTGCATCTAGACTCCTCTCTGAGATAGAGGTCAGGAAGCAAGGAGATCCACTCTGATCCTCAGGAGCCCATTCGTGATTCGCTTTCCCTGATCTCTGTGCAAATCTCTTCAACCCAATCCTGACTCAGTCTCCCTTATATAAGTAATTTCCTACATTCCCCACATAAATTACTCCTACAATCCCTGTGTAAATGACTCCAATCCAATTCCAACCCTTACATGCTCCTTCCACATTGTAAGTAATAAAGTGAACCTTGCCACCAAACTCTGTCAAGTTGCATTTTTATAAATCTATAATGAAATCACCTTTTCCTAATATCTTTGTCAGCAATTTTTTAAGAGACCTTCAGACCTTCTGCTCTTGTCCTTGACAAGAGCTCATTTCCAAAGTCAGTTAGATGCATGGGAGGGCCCCTTTTCAGATGGAGGCTCCTCGACTTTGCAAGCCCTGCTTATTAGACTTTCAGAGTTAAGAACACTCCTGTAATCAGATGCAGCCAGCACAAGTGAAGCACCAGGCTCCTGCAAAGTGCTAACTGGCTTGCAGAGGCTGTAGAAGAGTGATGCACAACAGCAAGACTGGGGCTGAATGGGAAAGCAGGTACTGGAATTTGAGTGGCCAAGTCTGTATTCTCATTAGGATTTGGCCTTCAGAAGTAACTTCTGGAGTAAGTTCCATTTTGCTTTTTCAGTATCTTCATTGCAATTCTGTTAAAATTTCCCTTTGCAAAAATACTGTCACAAGTTAAAAATCATAACATCTCAGTCTTGGCCCATTCACCTTTTCTGAGCTAGATGCTGATGATTTTGGACAGTATTTCCCACAAGATGTTTCTTGCTCCACATTTTACTATCCCCAAATCATGTTAAATTTTGACTCTTCAAAAAAAAACACCACAAAAAACTCAGTACTGATGGAAAAGCCTAACACATTCAGTCCAAGATCTTAAAATCTTATGATACAGCCTTGTAGCATTTTATTGCTAGGACTATTTTTGTTAAGATTCAAGAAGAGGCAGTGACTGGCCCCCCGGATCTGTTTGACTTTTACATTATAGGACAGCACTTCTAACTGCAGAGGACAGTTATTTTGGTAGCAGATCAGAATCCAAATTTATAAAGACTCTGCTTCAGTCAAACGCTTTCCCACACTGGTGAATTCCATTGTGTTTGCATAGTGCTTATTTTTAGCCACTGTCATTGAAGTTATTACTAGAGACAACATAGGTTCAAAATGTCCCTTGCACTTAAACAAAAAGTAAAGGTTTCTTGGGATTCCCTGCATTATATTGTTTGCTTTTTTTTTTTCCTCTGGGCATAAGTGCCTTCACAACCAGTCATCTGAAATTAGTCCTGCTGATACCACATGTTTGTAAAAGTCACACTTACTCCAAACTTCTACAACCTCTATGTTTTTGTAAATTCTGACTTTCTGATAAAGTGTTTGTTGTTTTTTTTTTCACATGTAGCCCAAATCTCATTTGGGAGTTCATTTTATTTTAATGCACTTCACATTTCTCAAATAAGATTCCTAATTTTCACCCATAATGAGTATATTATCCAAGTAACAGATTACTCTACTTAAAACTGTTTTTATGCAGCCTGCTAAAAGGCAGAAAGATTGCTAACCATTGCTGAAAGCTGTCTGACAAGAACAGAAATGGGGAGTATTAAATAATATGTAGATTTAATCAAATACAGAGCATTAAACATTCACTGAGCAAATTTGCCACTATTCAACACTTTATTTATCTACAATTAAATTGTGATAATTAATAATGTTCCCATTGTGTCTGCAAAGACAGTAGGAGGGTTGTAGCTGGAAGGGACCTCAAAAGGCTGAACAGCCTGTCCCTCATCTCAAGGCAGGATCAGCCCCACTTAGATCAGTCCAAACCAGCCTGATAGCATGTTACCAAAGACTGCAGTGATGGAGACCCCCACAGGTTCTCCATCTTCTAAATCACAGTACCTTTATAATTACATGCTAGTATTTTGTCTTAATCACAGTGTAATTTTAGGTCATTAGTTCTTGTTTATCCACAATTAACACAGACACCAGATTATTCCTTGCCTTGATTATGAAAGCTTCTTCTGTAGCTCTTTTATTGTCTCTTAGCATGTCTCTTTTCTTTGTTGGGCCAAAACTCCATTCTTGCCATTTTTCTTGCTGAGTCATGTTTTCAAGCTCTCTGGGATGGATAGAATCTGTCATATATCCACCAGACTATATATCTCTCTCTGTGGCATGTTAAACCTTCCTTAACATGATAAACTCTAGGACTGTTTGAAAGGAACAGAGGGGGTTTTTTTCCATTATTTGCTTAGTTGGCACTGATTCCTGTACTGGGACCCTCTGCACAGCTGCTGCCAGCCCTGCCAGTTCAGGGGAAACTTTGCCCTCCATTTCCAGTCCCTTCCATGTGTCTCTGCCTGTGGACACATGGTTCAATTTTTTTCCTTTTTTTTTTTTTTTTCTTCTGCCATCTTTTTAGGATTCTAGTGCTAACTAGTGGTTACATTTAGTCAGAAGATGCATTAGTGGCTCTGTACAGATCATAGTGGAAATGATTTTGTAGCAAATGACAGTCATGAGGGAGGCATAAGGAATTATTTTTTGGGAAATAACTGTCATAAGGGAGTCACTTCTGCTGTAGCTTAAATGTTTTTAGTATCCTATAACAGGCAATGTGAGGTAAAAGCTCTTTAAGCATTGGAAGCAGCACTATAAGGAACATAAACAGCTACTGAATATATTAAGGCAGGTCATCTATCCTTCTCTCACAATGTACTAAATACTGTGCTATAAATACCAATTAATGCAACCAGTTTGCATGAAGACTGATCGGCTCCATCACTGAAATCTTTGAGAGGAACATGCATAACTTGTGAGGTTACCACTACCTATGACAGATGCTGTCAGCTGCATGTTACCAGCTCTGCCATAAGATGCAGAAAGCCTCATGAGGAGGCAAACATGAGGAAGAAGCACTGCTTGCTGCCAGCAGTGCTACTGCTGAAATGCTCCAAATGCAAGAACAGTGCTGCAAATACCATGTGCTTGGGGATATCCTACCCGTGCTATGTTTCTTGAGCTTTAGAAGTACCTATTCCTGCTTCCCAGTTGTTTTAAAGGATAACTTCAGGTGCTTGCCTGAAGTAAGGAATTTTGGAGGACACAGCTGTGGAGGGCTGCAGGCAGAGCCCTTCGTGCACTGGGCGTCATGGAGAGCTGGGGTCTGACCTGGAATCTCTGCTGTGAGACAGTGAGGGCCATTTCCACCTTGCTGATGTAGGATCACCCTACAGACAACCCTCCACTGCAGCATTCAAGCATGGTGGGGAGAGCTCTACCTTTTATCAAAGGGGACAGGTGCTTTTTCAAAGATAAATTACTTTGAGAAAGACTCTTCTTTGCAGTCAGTAGACATTTGGTACTACTCTATAAGCTGAAATGCTGCTTCCTTCCATGGGGTGCATTCTGAAGCCAAATGTAAAACCAGTTTTCTCCTGAAAAAGGCACCCGTTTGGGATTCCCTAAGCCACTGTGAAGTCCCTTTCACAGGAGATATTTCTCAGAAAAGATTTATGAAATGTGGCAGGGCAGCATCAAGGCCTTAGAACCATTAATTGAAAATGCCTTTCCCCTTCATCCTCCCATGTAAATTGCTGAGCAATCATGATTTCTTCTTACCTTCTGCTTGCAGTGTTACAGCTCATGTCATGCCAAGATCACAGTTACATGACATTAATTATACACAGCCAAGATGCACTTTATATTTTGTGCCCAAAATGGAAAAGAGAGGAAAGGAGACACAGGAGACACTGATTGTGCTTAGGGAATTCCCTTTCAGCTCTATATTTGTGTTGGTTTTTAATTTCTTAAAAAAAAAAAACAAAATAAAAAAACATCGTGGCTTGAAAGATCTTTCATTTTTAAAGCAGTAAAGGGGTCACAGCTACATTCAGAGCTGCTTGCAGTGGAATGCCTTAAAATACAGAATAATGAACTACTGAGAAAATTTCTGAGGCCTGCTTATTTTTGTGTAACTGACAGTGGATGGCATGGCCAAGATTGCAATCTGACTCTAACCTAACCCCTTAGATGTAAAAAAAGTGAACCATATAGCTGACATAAAACAAACCCAGAGCATCAGTTCAGCAAGTCTTTTTCTTCCCAGTGCAGGACTGTGGCATATGGTACATCCTGCAGTGTGAACAAGTTGCATCCTTTTATCTACAAATTTACATTACCAGTCAGCTGCAAAAATTATAATGCATTACTCTAAATTCAATATGTTATATAGAAAGCTACATCTACAGGGCCAAATTCAGATGCTCACCCAGAGCATAATGAAAGGGGCACAGGGAGCCGCTGACCAGGCACTGTCAGCACACGGCCTCTCTCCAGTTATGTCCTCTCCAGTCTGAGGAAAGCAGCTCCTGATGAATCTTCACTGGATCACCATGGGAGCAGTTTTCAAGATGTAGTGTGGCCTCTGAGACGACTTTGCCTAGGGTACAGCTTACAAGGAGGTATTGGTACTCGTCCAAATGCCTGGAGGATACTAGATGGGGGAAAGACCCAGCCAAGCTGAGAAAAGATCCTTTTGCTCTGACAGACTCAACAGAAACTGGGAAAAAAAATAAAAAATAAAAAAAATAACCTGGGATGTTCCCAGAGGACAGTCTACAGCTCATGCAGGTTGGCAAATCCTCAAGCACATACATGTTGCTGACATGATTCTCCCCATCTCAGTGCTGGGCAGCTGCACAGACCTATATATAGCTCCTTCACTCTGCAGGTGATATGAAAGGAGAACGGAATATTGTTACTTCAGCAGCCCTGGCCACCTAGATAACACCACACCACTTTCTTTCTGAACTTCTCTTTCAGTCCTGCCAACAAGTATTTGAAGCTACTCTGTCTGGCCAGTGAAGAGTGTTGTTTTCAAACAGAAATAAATGGGTTTTATATGAGGTTCTCTCAGATACTGCCTCTGAGGAGGGACATGATGGAAAGGAAGAGAATGGAAACCAGATGCAGTTTCCATGGCAACGTCCAAAAAAGAGGGATAGTGACTGGGGGTGGGAAGAACTTAAAAAAAAAAAAAAAAAAAAAAAAAAAAAAGAAGTACGTACTTCTCAGTTTTCTACAAATCTGTTTGGACTGTCATGAAGAAATACTGGTCACTTTTAATTGCCTTTCATACAAATATTTCAAATTAGTTTTACATTATTTATGGATCCTCTAAAGATTTTTCATTCCTTTAAGACTGTGAGCTTAATGAAACTCCTTTGTAATTGATTTATTAATTCAGGTTTAGCATAGTATTTTATGAATCTGACATTTCCATGTACATGGAATCACAGGCACTGATGATACAGTGACCTATTGATGATGTATGTTCTATAACAGAATACAAGGAACGACTGGCAGAAAAAGGAATCACACATAGCCAAGACCTGATCTATTGAAATATCGACTGACATTTCTTGAAACATGTAAGTAGCACTTGTGAAATAATAGAGAATGAACAGAACATTCTAATAGACCATTAATTCACAGATTTTGGTTTTTTAGGGGTGTTTTCACTCCTTGCTCTTCTGTGTTCATTTAAAGTTTTCTGCTAGGAAAGGAAGTTCTTTTATTCCCCAGAAAAAAAGGTAGATATTTTTCCTTGAAAAAATTGGTATGAGACTCCTTGGGTTGTGTCCAAAGCTCCCACACACACTTTTTCTGGACAACATGGACACCACCAACTTCATCTGTGACTGCTGCCTCCATGCACCTGTGACAGTGTGGGCAGGAGCTCGGGGGCAGCAAACCAGGGCAGTCAGCACAGGCTGAGTAGAAATCCTGCTGGCAGCCTGAGGGGACGCAGGTGTGGCCAGGACAAATGGAGTGGTGCAACCTTTCCCTGTCTGCAGTGGATGTAGCAGATCCCAGGTGTAATTCAGGCCTGGAGACAGCAAAGGGAAGGGCAATTATTTCATTCAACTGCAGAGCATTCAACCTTAGCTTTTGTACCTGTACCTGTGTACTTTCTCTCTCAATGAGGCAATCAATATCTAAGAGTCCTTCAACTTTTCAGGAGCAACCAGCTATTCTCTGGAATCACAAAAGACTAGCCAAATTAAATATCTAATGAGACCAACAAATGTTGTGTTATGCCAGTTTATCTATGCTAAGCTATTACTGCATCTTTTATCCCTTGGTTATGTTTAGGGTTATTCATTAGTTACTCATATTCTTTCCTGTTGTAATGAACTTGATAAAATTGACAATTTCTGGGGAAAAAAATTAAAAGAGCATACATACCATCCCACATACACCATTAGTCACTGAGATGTTTAATGAGCTGAAGGATGTCAAACCAGGCGTTCAATTTCCCAGTTGCTCTGGTGTGTATTTATTTTCAAAGCTGAAAGTAGCCAACACCAGCTCTCTTGTCTTGTTGCTCATGCCAGGGCACTCCTAACGCAGCCAGTCAGGGACATTCAGACTGCCACTCATCACACTAGAGAATGGCACTTAGACTGCTTTGAAGAAAAACAGCTAGCTGTTCTTCAACTTTGAGTAGATCTACTCCTATGGAATATAAAACAGGAGCATTATGTAGTAAGCCAAATAGAGGACCCACTGACTACTGAAGAGCACTTGCCTTACAATATTCCCCAGGCGTGTCTATTGCTCTGCTGGGGATACTACACAGTCTACTGCATTCTGGAAAACTCAAAAAACGTATGTAACAACTTTAGAGAACTCAAACAAAAGAACAAGGCAGAGCAGAACCGAAGAACATAAGGTATTCATGGTGAATAAATTAATAGATTTGAATGCAAAAGATGTAGCCACAGTAATTTGTCACCTGCCCTGTTTGCATAACCTTATGCATCAGGCACAACACCATCATAATAGAGAATCCGGTGCCTCCATAATTCCTACATAAAGTCCAACACTTGTAATTACATTTCTTTGTATTGGGAGTGTATCTACAGTGGAAAATCTGGTGCTTCTCTGGGGAAACTGCACCAGTACTTGTCTTTGCATTTTAGAAATACTTTTTTGAAGTTTAAATTTCAGTAACAGCTTGCAAGCATTGCCTTATTTTGTGCTATTTTCTAGATTTAAAAGCCTTCAATTATCCATTGAAAAGGTGAATGTACTTGTAGGCATATAATTGTGTGCAAGAAAATGAGTTTTATCTCCAAATCAATATTAATGTGTTATTTAACAAAATATAGGTAGTATAGAAAAGCAGGTAAGTATTCTATTCAGAACATTTCTCCAAGAGTTCCTTCATAAACGATTAGTAACATATCACAAGTTTTTAATGGACTTAGTACAGTATTATTATGAAACCCTTCTTTTGTTTATGTGTTACTGAAGTGACAAAAAAAAAAGTGTATTTTTTTTTTCATTACAGTGGAGAAAAAGACACTCCTAACTGTAGTAGGACTTATGAGAATGCTCTCCCCTCATCATCCTACCATGAAACACTGCCTTATTGTAATTGAAGAGCATATCCTCATAAGGAAACCTATTGCAATACTGGTAACCCACAGATTTCTTTCATACAAATACAGGGAACATTTATTAATGCATAACTGACAGTTCTTGCTTTGGTGTAAAGGTGCAAAATCAAATAAAAACTTCAAAAAACCAGCATGCAAATAACAGTCATTAGTGTTTTAACCTTTTGCAGCCAAGTTTTGCAAAAACTAAATCTCATTAATGTTTAGAGACAATAGGAAGCCAAATTATACATGCTGTCCCCGAAACAGATTAGTTACTGAACAAAGTAAGAAAAGAGACACATGCATGATACTTACTGCCTGCTAAAAATATTCTATAGAAACTCCTTGTTCATTCTCTGTACACATGTTGGATTTTTTTTTATACATTCATCTCTTGCAGAATCTAATTTAGTGTACTGTATTTTGAAGTTCCTCACAGATTAATTGCAAAGTTGTAATTTCTAGTGATCTTTGCTATGTCTCTGTAAGTAAAGCAAACGCCCAAATCTGCTGCCTTTTTCATTAAACATGTCACTGTTTTCAAAACCAGCCTTGGAGTAGTGATGGCAACTCACATTGTAGGGGACAGCAGATAGAAACTGTTCATGACCCAACTGCTTCCCATCCCTGCATGATCAGAGAGCAGCTGAGGGCAGGTGGCACAGGTGCTTTGGTGGCCCAGGTCCCCAGGGCCAGCGCAGCCCTCAGAAAGGACCAGCTGGTTTATTCTGTCAGTGACCCTGAGTGAGGAAAGGACAGTTTTTCCTATAACCTGGTCCCAAGAGCACCTGCATGTTTTTAGCAGGTAAAGTCTTCTCAATATTGTAATGGCAGATGTCATGCCCCATTCCTGAGACTCTTCACAGGCCTAGGAAGGGAGCAACTTCAGCTGCAAATGAGGGAAATCATCAAGGAACGCATGACTTCAAGGCAAGGTTTTTTACTTTGATCTTGCACATCCTCTCCCCAGACTCCAGATAAAACAACTGCATTTGCTTTTTATCCCTCAGGAGCTCTCTCAGGTGCAAGGAGGGGGCTGCTCACCAGCCCCTGGGGGTACCCTCCAGCACCAACCACACCATGCCACCAGAGCCCACCTGGCTGAGGGTTAGCAGCACAAGCTGGTGACAAATCAAAGCCATCCCTGGAGTTAACTCCCATCAAACAGCTACCAAGGATGGGAGTCCAACCCTCTCTGTCAGCTGTTGCAGCCTTTTTCTGCAATATTATTCTGCGTACACTTCTGTAATGCACTTAGCTTGTACTTAAAACCAGATCTCTAAATTGGTAAGTTCAACTATACGTTCTGATGTTTTTGGAGTTAATAAGCTGAAAATCATTTTTACAATGTACTCAGCGTACAAAGTCTCAGTTTTTAGGTGTGACCACTGTTCTCAAAAGACAAAAACAATGAACAACCAACCTCTTCTTTTAGGAATATCTGCTGGTTTTCCTTCTTCCAGCTGAAACTAGAGTCTTGGTTTCATGCCACGTTTGACAGCATGGATGGAGTGCTGCAGGGTGTGGCACTAAATGCAGCCAACTTGTTCACTCCAGCTTATGCCATAAACATGAACGACCCACAGAAGCCATCAGATGTTAACAGAAAATAAGGTGCCTACCTGCTTGCTCTATACTATGGGCTCATTAGCTGCTGCTTGTGTCACAGGCTGAGTTTGATCTATTAATTTTAGCATGTAGATTTTAAATAGACATGATTACAGCAGATATGGGAGATACTCATGACTGTTGCTCTACTTCAGATTTAGAGGGAGTGAGTTTTTAGCAGAGGATTTTCCAACTAAGAATAGTTTCATGCTCGAATGTGCAGCCAGGGGCTAAAAACTTTGGGACAAAGCTTAGCTGTGATAATGCATCTATATGGGCTAAGCAGATTAATTCAATACACACACTTTTCTTTCTAGTAATCTCAATTACCTGTCCCTTCTCTGTATCTGAGACAAAGCCATATACCCAGAGCTTCCAAATAACACCAAAAATATCTTTGAGAGCACAGAGGACAATATCCAGAGTTCTTATTTGTTGTTTTTCCAAGTTACCTGCTTAATCAAAATGGCAACATACATAGCAGTAGCCAGGCTGCTGCAGAGACAGGTGGTTTTCACCTTACTCTGGAGGACAGTAGCTCTGATTTGGGGTAGCACCTGCTGCCATGTCCAGGAAGCACTGAACTATTTAGGCTCTCCTCTTACACCCAGTATGAATGTTCTTCTGAGGGAGTTTGCAGCGGCCTAGACCTAGATATCCCACATCATTCTCTAGCTGCTGGATCAGCAGTGATCCAGCTGTGAGTGAAGTTACTGCAGAGAGGTAGCCAGAAAGACAATCACTTCCTACCAGAAATACCAGCTCTGCAGCAGCACATTCATCCTTCTGACACCAGACACATACTTGCAGAAGGAGTGTTGTATCCCAGGAGACAGCAAAGAGGAACAAATTTGGGAATATCTGCCAGTACCTTTCAACTGTGAGATTTCCATGCTTGACACCTGTTGTCAGTCCTCCACAACCACCTCTTTTTCCCAATGTAATTGCAAAGGCCCCTGAACCATAGTCTGAAAGCCACTGTGTGCAAGAGATGAACTTTAAGAGACGAACTGTAAGAGACAAACTAGCTTGAAAAGTACTTGTAGACAAATTCCATCTGACTGTTTTTGGTTATTGTTCAGGCAGGTATTACAGATCTAACAAGTTGTCAAGATTTGTATTAATTGGCATTTATATTACAGCTAAATGCAGAAGGCAAGTACTTGCCTGCTGATTTCCTTATCTATATTTGCCATTTCACTATGGCTGTGTAAATGTCTGTTTTCAAATAGTTGGAGAAACAAAACATTGTCTTCTGAAATAAGTTGATTTTGACAAGGACAAGAATACATTTTTTTTAAAAGCATGCATAATTTTACTCAAGAGCACTCTGAGAAAGGAGACCATACTCAGTCTGTACAGTGAAAAAGGGGTACCTGCACAGATTCTACAGGCAACTACCCACAGAGTAGAAATCCCATTATTCCAACTGGCACAAAGTGGGAGCAGCAGCATTCCCCAGCTGAGCAGCATGCAGGGAACCAGGTAATGGGAAGAGTTGGGCTTGCTGAAAGAATGATCATGTGAAAATTGGAAGCCTGGAGTAAGCAGAAAGTCAGAGGAGATGATGAAAATAACTTTTCCTTGTCTTGCTGCAGAGTGAGCCTGGGCAGCCCTGTGCTGCACCCGCAGCTGAGGGGCAGCAACAACCACAAGTTCACACTGTATCAATCCTCAGCTTTTCATCAACTTCTCTGTTTCAAATATGTGACAATACTAATTTCAGCTAGATGAAAGTTTATCTGCACTAGCAAATATATATTTTATGCTCATTAATTTAAATAACTAGATATCTAAAAAAGAAATATGGTCATCCATGGTATCCAGAAGCAGCCAAGTTATTTACCATATTGCTAGGTGACATGTGTTGCTGCCTTCCACATCTCTTTATCATCTTTGCAACAGCTCCCAATAAATTAGTTGTGGTACAATGTCGGAACATAAATATTTCAGCAAGGAATGCTTAAACTGCAAAAACCTGGCTATAAATCCCCCCATATGTGATAAACACTCACTCAGAATTTGCTGTTAAAGTCAAGTATGCAGATAGCACAGGTCACATAACTAGTTGGGTGTAAGTGTTCCCAAGAGGCAGGTCACTACTAATGACTGCCAAGTACTCCTGATGCTTTTAATCCCTTTTGCCACTCACAGTGAGGCTACCTCTAGGATCCTTCCTTTCTTTCCAGCCTTCCCCAAAGCTCACTTCTCTGCTGGCTCATATGAAGGAAAAGCTGGGAAAATTGGCAGGTTTGAGGAGATAGGTAAGACACAACAGCCATCAAAAGTTGTCCACTTCTCACTGTAGATTTACAGGATCATTATCTTCCCCCATACATGTGGCCTTTCATAGTGATTTATCACCCATACCTCCTGTCAGGTTTGCTTCAAAGTCCATAACTTGTTTCGCAATATATTTATGACATGTCTAGAATGGGAAAAGTTATACAGCAAAAAACTGTATAATTCAGGGTTAGTTTTTGTGGGGTTTTTTTGTTAGAAATTTAAAGACGTTAAAAGCTTATTTCAACAAGACTGAGACAGTACCTTGATTTCCCTTTTTCCTTTCTAAGCTCATACTCGACTACTCTTTCAGAATTACTGTTATTAGAAGAGTGCCTGGCACTCCTTACTGAGCTCAGAGCCTCATTTCTTGCTGTTAGCCCTACAAAGGTGTATTGAAAAGTGTTGCACCTGTGGCATTCATCAAATGCAATTTGCCCATCTTAGAGCTTTATTTTTTTTCCTACTAATGCTCTGAGTAACTCTGATTTTTCCCACAATTTTCTCTGAACACTAATTATTAAATTTGATTTCCATTAATATAAGCAGCTAATATTACTTGAAACAGGCTTTCAAGAGGGCAGAGCACCTAATTTTATATGGCTTATATTTGTATGTGTTTCCCAAATATAGGTGTAAGTAATTGTAGTTATTGTTTAGTGCCAAGTACAAGTCAGGCTAAGCTTCCAACTCTAAGTGTATATATATACACATAGTGTGTGTATATTTATATATATACACAGACATATATATGTGTGTTTCCCCGCAAGGACCCAATTCTGTAAAACATTTAAGCACTTGCCTTGGAGCTTGGTGCTTTCCTATCTAAAGGCTAATTTTGTTTATTTTTCCAGCTGTGGTTTCTAGATGCTAACACAATATGAATGTCAATGTAGGATGCTGAGAAATTGGTGGCAAAGCTGGTCTCTCTGACTGAAAATGTAATCTGAGTTCAATGAAAACCCTCCTGCAGGAAGGTTTCCTCTGTTCCCACAGCCTCAAATCCTGCTGCACACACTGCACTGAAGCTGTTTTCCCACTCTCAGCAAACATCCATCAGTAACCTGACTTGCAAACAAAAAAGCTATTTCCTTCACTAACTCTAGTAGCAAGACAAGATCTAAATGACCTTAAAAAGAAAAAAATGTTCAAAAGCTCTTGTGCTTTTGTGGGCAGGCAGGGATGCAAACAGTGTCCTTGTGAGTATCAGCTTCACAAGAATGAGTAGATCAATGCCATTTATCTTCATCATTCTGAGCTGATGGAAAATTATAGGTGTGAGTATTTCAACAAAGCATGTTTTTCTTTAAAAGTATCAGAATAAAACCACAGAAGGTGGAAAATACCGTATCATTCTTTAAATTAAAATAATTTCCTCATTCTGGACTATGTATAGTATGATACTTAAAAAAAATCTTAGTAGAAGTGTAAAATGCAATAAGAAAGTGAGCTCTTAGAGATAAAAATACAAGCAAGTTGTCTGTTGACCTGTTTCTCAAATGGATCCTTCTTTTTAAGAAACTTATATACTATCAGGGCTTAAATTCAGGTTAATAAAAGCATTGTTTACTCATTATTTGCTGATGAGATTTGATTGATGTTCTGAGAGATGCAATTCACCATCTGAATTTTCTGCCCAGAATTATACTGCCAATAGGTCCCTCTAGTAGGAGGCATAGTTTGTGTTTGTTTTCCCTCAAGCTGTTTAAAATTACAAACATATGGTGCAAACATACAGCAATATTATGTCAACCCAAACTAGAATGTGAGTTTGTAACAGAACTTCACTAAAATAAACTAAACCCTCTCTGCAGCTTCAATCTGCCTTCTGGCCTGACATTTTAAAGAAGGTTTTGGACTTCCCTTTTCCTTTTATAAATGAGATCCAGTGAATAGAAAGGTAATACATGCCAATTTCCCCACATAGACATTGACACACTGCCAAAAGCAGCCCAATGCAAAGTAAGCTGACTTCCATGGAAATTCGCCCACACGAAACAGAATTATGTTTGTTCCATTTTTCTTTAAAAGGCTATACAATCCTTTCGTTTAATTTGAGAAGACAGGAATAACTTTGTAGCATAACTGAAGTAATAGCAGAAACAGCTCCTGTTGGGAGTTCATCATACTGTACATGTAGCTTATGGAATAATGGGGACTGACTTGGAAAAAAAAAAAAAAGGCAGGTTAAATCTGGCTGGTGTAGTGGCTCAGCAGACAGAGGCATAGATTCTACTGTATTACAAATGTTGCAGTAAAAATATCTGTTCATTAAGGCATCCTGCATTCTTCCCTCAGGTATCCCTGTGATCTGAGAGTTGTGTAATTCTTCCCTCAGGTATCCCTGTGATCTGAGACTAAGAATAAGACTAAGAGCAGAATGAGAGTGCAAAACAAAGTAGCTTTTAACTTGTAGTAATTACAACACATTATAATTATAATGGTGACAAACTTGCTGGCAGACAGGCTGAATTCCTGTTGGGAGAGTGAAGGCCATAGTGTGCAGCTTGGCTGCAGGGGGATGCTCTTTGCTGGGGCCGTGTCCTTCAGGTCCACTTCCCTCAGTGCCCATGACTCTGTACTAGGGACAGTGCCGAGACACCAGTCAGTATTTGTCTGCTCATTTCTCACCTGTTCCTTAGCCTCTTTTGGAGCGAAGCATGTTGGACAGCTTTAGGCAATTACCAGGGAGTAGGGTTAGGAAGTTGAGCTGACAGCAGATCAGTTTTACATCCATTGGTGGCTTCTCGTGTTTTCAATGAATGAGAGAAACAAGGCTCCTTCTTATTTGAAAACTAACTAACAATGAGCTAAACTAAAATATTTCTGCTTTAAAGCTCATCAAGCTTTTTCTAATAACACTGAAGAATGCATCTAAGTTTTCTGGACTTTTATTAAAATGCCCCAAAAGTAAATGAATTATCTCAGGAAGAAAATATGTAACATGTTTTCTTCAAAAATGAAAAAGAAGGGAAAAAAAAAAGAAAAAGAAAAATAGAGGAAAAATTAAGTACAAATTTTTAATCCAAAAGTGGACTGAGAGCAGACAAATGCTGTCATGGTCAGGTTGGCCAGCTTTGCAGCCATTGCTCATGAAAGTGGCCACTGAGCAAGGCAGCTGTTTAGAACTGGAGAGGGGGGCCAGCACCTGCTCCAGCCCCCAGACCCTACTGGGGGTTTCTGCCTGTTGGAGAAGACTACCTGTAAGGCTCATCACTGTGCAGGCTCCTGTAGCACTGCACAGAAGCTGGTATTAGAAGGGAGGGAAATGGCTAATGTCAAGGTGACAGCTCTTTTTTGAGCACCTGCTGTCATATACCCTGACCTTTATTCAGGTAAGTTCTTCCAAGGTGTCCCCTGACTTCACTACGTGCTCCAGCTGCTTCCTAAATACCACTCTGGACCCTGGGACAGGGGAGAGGAGGAGAAAGGAAAGGGTGGCCATGGTTTGTGAAGCAGCAGTGTGCACAAATGTGCATGTGCAAAAGAAGCAAAAAAGCACAAAAACCCCTTCTGTTTTTCTTCCTCCATTTAATCTATGAAGATGAAAAACAAAGGAATTCTTCTAAGATTTGGCTCTTATGGAAGTTGCACAAAATGAAATACAGAGGTTCTTTTCTTATGTTTGCACATGAACAGCAAAGTGTCTAGTTTTGCTGATTTTTTTGCCTTTATTTTTCTTCAGTTGTAGCTGAGCACACAGGAGCATTTGAGGAGATGCTGTTGGTCTAACAGCAGAAATTTTGCTGCTTAACCTCTGGTTGCCCCATCTGTGCACAGGGAGGAATGTTGAAGAGACTGATTATGAAAGCTGCCTGCCTCTTGGCCTCCCTGTCCCACAGCACCATGGAGACCAGGTGCATGGAGGTTACCAAACAGTAGGAAAGATATTTTTGTCATCTAACTTGAAACATTTTGTCACCTTCCTCTTCACACAGAAATAGCAGCAGGTAGAAGAAGCACATTTGACAAAATGAGGATAGCTTGTTAAGGACTTGAATTACTTTTCTGCAGAAGGTTCCCAATTTGACAATCTACGATAGATGTCAAAAACTACAGATTAGCATTTTGCATCCGTTAATCACTTTCTAAACAATTGAAAAAGCTTGGCTACACCATACAGTATCTCGCAAGCTCCTTGTTGTTTCATTAGGTTTCCAGTACCAACTTGACATGTTAAAAATGTGACACAGAGAGCCATGTTCTATGGAAATCCTCTGATGTTACCATTTTATAACCTGCAACTTCATCTCAATCTGAACGAAGATCTTCAAGGTATACCCTCTCTTACTTCAACAAGAAGAAACTCCAGGTTTTCTGCACCATTTTTCTGAATGATAGTCTGTCCAGTTTTATTCAGTGTGCAAAATGCAACCTATAGGCCAAAGTTCTTTTCCATTATTTTGTTGCCTTTTTTTCAAAGATTGTCTGGTATGTACCAAAGCTGCCATTCATCTAGATTAGAAGTCTTTCCATTTTATTGCACATTTTTGAGACAATATTCTTCCAACTTAGTTATCTAAAATTACGCTTTCGTTTTTAAACACCTCTGCCTTCCAGGGGTTCACAATCCCAGGAATAATGAGTAGTAGCTTTGTAACGCCTCAGAAAGGTCAGCCCAGTTTTGTTTGATTTTCTAAGTATTTACTTCTGAGTCTAACCTTAGGTATAAGCTGTGAACATGTTGTCTCATGTTTCAGCAGAAACCAATGCTGAATACTTCTGAGAATCCCTGCTTCACTGGTTATAGATTGTAATTCTGGCATTACCCTGGATTTGTAACATTGCAGTGGAGAATAAAGCTTCTTCCAGAAATTCTAAGATTGGATGTGCACAAATCTGTTTTGCACCAACAGGTCAAATGACTAAATCAGAAACTTACAGAGCAGCAAAGGTGGCACCACGCACAGAACATAAGGACACAGGGTGAGTACCTCAAACTGCTGAGGACTCCCCTGGGGAGCCAAGGGGTGGGGGAGTGGGGAGATCAGCCATGGGAAAGGCAGGTGCTCAGGAAACATGAGGCAACTTTTGGCTCAGAACACAAAGTCACCCCTCTTCTGCTGCTGCTCTGTTGGTCTGCGTGGCTGCACCCATCTTTCTGGAGTGACACTTGTGAATTCCAGGTTGCGGAGCCTGCTGTGGTGGTGCCCCATCGATCACTATTTCTGTGATTTATAAGTGGCTGTCGGTGACACGGTGTAGTGCTTTGTGAAAGATCTGTTCCATGGGAAGGACCTTGTCAGCAACAGCAATGGTTTCCTCCCCACTGTTCTGCTTGGACAAACTTTCATTTAGCCACATTTCCACCACCATCTACATTCAAAACTAGATACCTTTTACCCGAGACCATTCATTACATCACACCATAGCTTCTACAGCATTTTATTGGTGCAGCTGAAAATAGCCTTCAAGTATGAAAAATGAAACCTGACCTATTTTATAATTTCCAGCCACTTGAAGCCAAACTTTCACACAGTAGAATAAAACTCAACAACCAAATCCAGAAATCTCCATAAAAGACTAATTGAAATAATATTAAAAGATTAGTCTGTGTATGTTCCTTTTAGGTCATACTTAGTTCTCCTATCAGAACATAATGATTATGGGAAACCAACACACAGTGTAATTTTATTACACCAAATTATTCAATACAGTAAGGTAAATATTTTCTGGATTTGATATTATTGAGTTTGTTTTTATATTTCAGCTGTAATGATTTAAGATGTAAGAATGTATGTATGATGTAAGAATGATGAAAGTATGTATGATGTAAGAATTTGTCTTAATGTTTCTGACATAAATGTTTTAGGCAAATACTTTGTAAAAAAAAATCCTTGATGATATGAATACAATTAGGGATCTCCCATGACAGTCACAATTCATGTTACAGAACCACACTGAAATTTATCTTAATGGATGCTTTTTTTATAAAAGAGAAAAATTACTGAATTCTACATTCACAGTGAGGGAGAAAACCTAACGCAACTCATCATGGTATAACTTAGTTAAATTGGGAGAAAAAACAGCTTTCAAAACACAGAAAGAACTCAATTACTTCGTATTTTTCTCCCTTGGCACTGTTACACTCTCTGTCCTAATGCTGTTGTTTCTTACGACTGGAACAATTTGTAAGCCAGTATCTGGCATACCTGTAGGTGGAAAATATTTCTTTAGAAAAGAGAAAAATCCAGCCTTGACTAAACCGAACCTAGCAGCAAAAGTTGATTTAATTCACAGTGAAGACAAAAGGAATGGCCCCAGTACAACCCCAGGCTTACTCTGGTCCTTTGGGCTCCACCCCTCACATTTGCAGCAGCACACACAGCCCAGCAGCTCCAGCCTCTCCCAGAGATTGGCACCGAGGTCTGCGCAGAGCCGGGAACGGCGAAAGGCTGCCTGAGAGAGACATCTTCTTCCAAACAGTGTCTCAGCCACTGTGCCAGGCTTATCTACTATAACTTTAGGTTGTTTTTTTCTTTACATATCAAAAAATAATTGCTCTGTTGTCCTCTGTGGCATATCGTAAATGCAAGTTTTGCACTTTAAGCCATGCTTTACTGTTTTTCCTCCTTTCTTTTTCTGTACTCCCTTGTCGGTTTAGCAGGGACCTCTTGATTTACCTTCCCTTTCCTGTTCAATATTTGTTTTTCTACACACTTCACAAGTGCCACAGCATCTGCAGTTCATTGTATTTTATCAAGTTAGATCACATATACATAGTGAAGTCCCTGAAATACACAGATGAATTAAGGAGGTCATGCAAGCTCTTAAAAGTACATTTTATGAAACCAGCAGAAAAGCCAGAAGGTAATAAAAGACCGTCAAACCACAGATCCTGCAGAAAGTGAGTGATACGAGGCAGCAGGCTGACCACTGTTTATTGCCTGTCAGCTAAATAAAATCGGATAAGACTTGTTACTTGCTGGATTTTCTGCTAGTTTGATAAGATGTAATTCACATTTTGGGTGGTAAGGCTGCGATGTCCTTCAGCTCTAACATTCTCTTTGCTCTCGCTGAATTCTGTCCGTCTCTGTCTCACTCGAACACCCGTGTGTTAATGGGAAATGTTGAGGGCCAGTTCCCATACTGGTATATAAAGGCATGTTTCTCATTACCAGAATAACGCTGTTGCAGCAAATTAGTAGCTCCTTCTCCTCACCCGGGCAAAATCTGAAGAGTGCTATCCTACCTCTGACTTATTTTACTTAACACCAGAAAGTAAAACCTTTCTGTTTTCTGAGTATGGAGAACAGAGAACTAGCAACTGCCCAAGCTCACAGCCGTGTCAAACCCAAACACACGTTTCTAGGCAGAAAGTGCTGCTCTGGAGGAGGAGGTTGCTTCCCATGGTGACTACAGCACCTGTTGTGTCTGGAGTACGTAAACAGTAAATGTGAACATTTTCTGAGGTTCAGTTCAGACTCCAGACATTGCAAAGTGAAGCCAGGTGACTGCATTTTGGGCAAGAAAGGTTAGCCAGATTACCGATAGATGTAAAGGTGATTGTTAAGAGCAATTTGTTCCTTATGCAGCAACTGGAAACAGTTATGGTGACTGTGTGTGCAAGCCTTGGCGCTTATTGTGCAAACAGGGACAAGTGCAGAAAGCTGGACTTGTCTCTCCTCAACCACAACAGAGCAAAGGGTTGGATATCCAAAACCTTGAAGTCCTCCAAGTACATGGGGACCTCAGAGTACATGGGACCTAGCTCTTCTATCGGGGACTGAGAGGGGTCAGGCTGCAGCTAAGTGAGACAAAGGACTTACTGATGAATTAACAGTAAGTCAGGGTCACCACAACCCAAAACCACAATGTTTTGAGCCCAAAAGACCAAAATCTCTTTGAGCAAAAATATGTATTCAGTGACAAAAAAAAAAACCAAAACAACCAAAAAACAACCCCAAAAACATTTACACTGAATGGGAAATTTACCTTACACTCAAAGGTCAAACTGTATACCAGAAATTCATGCACTCAGAAATGTTTGAAAAAATGTAGCTGTTCTCCTAAACCATGAATCAGAGCTCCCAAATGTAACAACATGTGCCAAGATGGAATCAACAGCTACTCATGGTGAATGCAATCCTACTCACAAAATCCAACACAGAGAGGAAATTTAGCTCCTAGGAATAGATGCTATTTATCATTTGTTTGCAGTTTACCCAGCTGATCAACTTCCAGCTTTACACCAACTAAACATCAGGGGATTAACTCAGCTTTAATCCGGACTAATCAGTCTATTTGGTCTTGGAGCCGTCTCTCACATCTTCGCATTTTCTTAGAAACACATGATATTTCACTACTGCATCAATGAACTCTGAAAATTGTAGTTAAGCCAAATATTGCACGCACTGTGAAAGAAACCTTCAAATAACAAAAGCATAAGCAGCAGCCTCTCTACTTAGTAATTAACTGACTAAAAGCTGTTTAACGGCATCCTAGTAGAGACTACAAGGATCACTAGCATCACTATAGGCATACTATATCTTAACATACTGCTCAACACACAGAAATTTCTTAGACTGAATTATCACAGGCTGCAGTAGTTGGCACTGACAGGAACTGCATGTATGCGGAGGAAATAGCCTGGCTAAGAAGAAAACACCCTAGTTGATTATTTCCTGCTGTTGCTCTGTTTTCACTGAGATACAATATTTTGGTTGGTTTTACAGAAATTCAAATGCATCAACCAGAGTAATATTTTATATTTCCTAGTGTGATAATGTAACATATTCAGAGTTATTTACAGGGACCACAATCACAGAACTCTAGTTCTCCTCTGTTTACAGCTAATACCAACTTGTACAAGATGAAAATATCAGCCACCTATCATCAGTTAGTGCAGGTTTACAAAGCTTGGGGCCATTGCGTGCAGGTTGTCTCTGTACACGTGTACATGCTCACAGACAGAGACCTGACCGCACGGGTCCATCCTTTTATGCATCACAGATACTTCAATTTTGTTCCTGACACAGCAAAGTAAACCTGTGGCCATCTCAATCTTAGTTCACTTGCATGCTAGTGAAAAAGAAAACAGAAAGCCACTAAAGCAGGTGCCAAAGGAGCACTCCTTAATTTGCTGGGTGAACATGAGCCTTCCCATTTGGATTTCTTCCATGTGTATGTACCAGGCTTTGCAGCATGGAGGCATTAGCATTCTTCTGCAGAAAAAGAAATCAGCTAAAATGTCTCTTGCTTCTCTTTCTGCAGCTGTACTTGTAAATACAAGCTGGAGGGTTATCTTTTTGTTGGCTTTTCTTACATGTGCTGCCACTGTGTCATGCACTGACAATCTTGCCCCAAAAGTTAATTAAATATTCAATATATATTATAGCTTCCTTCCATTAGTATTCATTTGCAGAAACCTGGGACACCTCAACCATTAAGTTCAGATACATGTAATTTGTTCTTAATGTATACTCATTATTTGCTATGAATATGTGAAAGAGATTTCTACACAAGCATTTTAATCAATATCAATTCATGCATAGCCAAATAGGTAGTATAAATAGCACAGGTTCTATTTTTTAATCTTTGCATCATTAGGGTTAGGGTTCCAGGCACTTGAGTTGTTACAATATGACCTGAAAATCTGTGCCACCAGCAGATGACTTGAAGGAACACATTGAGTGTTAAGCTGTCGAATACATGACAAGTTTTGCTTTTAAAAGAATTCCTCAGGCAAGATCCAAATCTATCAAAATCTCATCTTTGCACTCCTGACTTCCAAACCAAAATTTTCGGAATACTTTGTTAACAATTATCAATACTTTATTAAATATGGTAATGAGTATTTTTGCTATAAAATTGCAGCCAGTTATTTAATATTACAGTGATAGAGTAATTTAATAATTTAAGAATAGAAGATAAATATAATTCCTGATTTGCAAATGAGACAGAAACATTCAAGGGAAAAATATTTCTTCTCTTCTTACGTTCCATCTGATTTCAATAATTGCGTAGCAGTGAACATTGGCTAACAGACCTTTGCTAAGAATAAAGCAATGAATCTCCTTAATTAACCAGTAATGCCCATTGTAAGTTAAGGCTTCTACATCCACATATTTCACACTGCAACAGCCAAAAATTAATGTCTTGTCCTTACAAGCAGTCTTATTCAGGAAAAGAGCAAGGTGAAAGTGAATTTCTTCATATCTTCATTCCCTTCACTAGGCTCACTAGGTGAGCCTGGTTCATGAGCCTTCTGTTTTTATACAATGGACAACAGAATATGAATGATAGACCCAGAGTCAGTTTTCTTATTACATTAATGCTAGGTTTCCATCCTTGCTAAGCAAGTTCAGGACAATCAATGTACAAAGCTTAGTGTAATTTTAGTTATTACTTTGGGCAGTAGAGATACAGGAATGGAGAATACATTAGCATGTTTTTCCCATGGTTTGTTTTGTTTTGTTTTGTTTTGTTTTCCCCAAAAGGAAAGGGGCAGTTATTTTTTAATTTATGATAAGAACATTTTTATAGTCTGAATATACCAATCCTTCCATTTACACCTGTCTAAAGAGTTACTTTCAAAGGAAAATCACTTTGGAATGTGCAGAAATTACAAAAGTTTCAAACTGTCAATTTAAAAGGTTGTGAAAAAAGCTAGAAGTTAAGCAGATAACTGTAGTTACTTTTTGGGACTTCCTTTCATCTGGTAGTTTCCAGTAAGTTCAATGGTCATAGAGGTGCCAGAGAGACAGTCTTGACTTGTAGACTCCTCTGTTGTCTGAAGACTTGAAATGCATACATGACATACAATTCAAAAGTGCAGTAAGAAATTAGGGAAATTATCACTAAAAGGAGAATATGCCACTAGTGGGATAAGAGAGCAGCAAATGCTAATTGTAAGGATGATTGCTGAGAAAAAGACAGCTGAAGTATTTGGAAGAGTGAGAAGCTACCAATTTCTTTTAAATGAAAGTAGTAGTAAGACTCTTCATATTATATGATGGTACTTAAAAAATGTAAGATATGAGAGCTACAGTTATGGACCACATTGCATTTCTTGAGAAGTCCCTTGTTGGGACCTAGAAATTCTTTCCTGCCAGTATGACTGAAATAAGCCTATCCAGAATGGCTGAGCTGAATTTTCTGACCAGAAGAAAACCCAACCAGTTCTTCTAATAGTTCTTTCTGAACCTTTCTGAATCCTTTGTGCTTTTTTATTTTATTTTATTTTTACTCCTGATTGAACATAATTTCACTAAGTAGGAAAAACAAATTCAGAATAAGAGAACAGTTTTCTATTTTAAGCATTAAGAAGACACCAGACCAAATAATGCCTTCTTAAAGAGTGTTTGTTGTTCCTGAGTTCTCATCTAAGGTGTGGGTGTAGAACGGGACCCACAAAGACAAATTAACTCACAGCAGCTCTCCCAGAGATACTTGAGTCTAAAAAGACTAAACTGGGATGCATTCATGCACTGACTGAGGAGATCATGGCCTGTTTCAAGCTTCATCTGGCAGACCACACCAGGTAAGATGTGGAAGGGTGCTTGTTAGAGTAATGAGAGCTGGCTTATGCAGAATGCTCCGTGGTCTCCTCTGGCTGCACTGTAACAACCTTGGTTCCTTCAGCAGTAGCTGCTTCCAGCTCCTTTGCTTGCTCTGTGATTAGATGTGTGAGCAACCAGAACTTACGAGTTCACACAGGTCAAATGAAAGGCTAAAATTTTTCATATCAAGAAAATGACAGGAGAGTCAAGTGAAAGGTAATGTCAAAGGCTGTGTATGAGAACCTAAGTACAGATAAGTCAATAACCCACGTGTGCAGAAACCAACAACAAAATGCTTCTGCACTGTAATATTATCACTAAATTTTTCAGCTCCCTGACTGAAACATTTTTGGCCCGTTAGCATGATTCCTCTAATAGGGCAGACATGCTTTTTATGTAGGGATGCCTCTGGAGATACAGTAACTGGAGGAATATTCCTCTCTCTCAGAACTGTCGGAGGAAATTACTCTAATATGTGTGCAGAGAGCTTCTCCAGAGGAGGAAGGCTGCTCCCTTATGGGGAGATGAATGGAAGCCCAAGGATGATGTAGGCTTCAGTTATTCCCTTTTGTTTCTTGCTTGAAGCACTTTTAGATTATGTTAGGAGATCTGAAGCACTAAAAGTAAATGAGAGTTTCCATTTACTTTCCTGGTAATTTAATGTTTGGCAAACTGGAAAATATACAGATTAATAGATCTGTCAGGCTCAGAAACATCTGGTTTAGCAAATTAACAAGTATGCATGAAAAAGAGGGAAAGCTGTAATGCTGTGACAAGCTTTTCTTCCCTTGCAGGCTACATACATATTAGCTGAGTGTCCTATCTCTCCCCTCCAGCAGAATTTTAGGTGCTAAGCAATACCCCATAGGAGGTTTTCTACAGACATCAGTGGCTTCTGTGGTCTTTGAACAGACACTAAGGACTATACTCTGTTCTAGTAAATCGCTGGGGTTAAAATCAATTCCATTGATTTTAATGACAGTTCAGTCAGTCCACAACTTAAAAAATGTTTTAAAAATATCTGGGAAGCAGAAATTCTCTTAAAGAAGGTGTGATATATAACTCCGAATGCATAAATTGTTGTGAAGCTGTCCCAAGGTGATCAAAACAACTTTTAGAAAACTTGGGTCTTTTTTAAGTTGAGACAGAAATAGTCCACCAGTGCCTTTTATATTGCCAGTTTTCAACACACACCTGGAAAAGCAGGGACTAAGACCTGAAAAGGCTGCAATTAATGCTTTTCCTGCTAAGATTCATGAGGGGACTGATAGATGGTGGTACAGAGTAAGCGAGGAGGGCCCTGACAATATGGTCAGTTTTGTAATGAAATGCAGACCCGCCATGTCTCTCACATAAATGCATTTTCCTCACATGGATGGAGTGCCCACTTTGCTCCCACCTCAGGCTCACTAGCTCCTCTCTCTCCCATGTTTTCTGGGTAGTTTTCCTTTTTGGTCCAAGATACAACACACAACAGGCTTGTGACCAACTTTACCAGCTCACTGTGCTGAAACAGGAGCACCAAGGAGTGCCCAGCCCAGATGAGTGTTTTCAATGGCTCAAACCCAAGACCTCCCTCTTGCAAGTCCCAGGGTGACAGAAGCAAGCATCCCTCTGAAAGCTGAGTCCACAATTGCAGAGGAGGTACAGACCTCAGACTGGCAAAGAGAATGATTTGCATCCCTTTGTCCTATTCTAAAATACTCAATGAGATGCTTTGGTGTATGATACAAATGTTTTTTGCATTATTGTAGTACATCTCTCCCACTTGCTCTTTGGAGCTATTGGTGCATTTTAATATTTATTGTCAATTAATATGACACTTCAATGACTTAAACACAGAATTTATCTCATCTAACAGACAACAAGACAGTTACTGAAGCACCTCCCAGAACTATTAAAAGTACAAGGTTTGAAAGGGATCCTCCTCACCTGCTTGTAAACATTTAGGCTGTGGAGAGTCAGCAGTTCACCCTATGAGTCTGGTCTGCTTGCTTCATCCCACCACGTCAAGTTAAAGTCTCAAACTACCAGAAATATTGGGGAATATTACTCTGCTGACCACTGTTGACCAAGTATTACTTTTAGAAACAGAGAATGTCTTCAGTCACCTCCTTTGGGAAAAAAAAAAAAAAAAAAAAAAAAGGAGATAAAGTTGATGTGTAGGTCAAGTCTGCACTGTGCAGAGATAGCCTAAGGCAATGTCTACACTTTATCAGCATCCACTGACTCAGTATGCTTATTCTTTTTATCCGTTTGCTTTCTAGTATCTGAGGTATTTGTTTATAACAGCAGCATTTTTATATAAGAATGTTAATTTCTCTATATAGGAACTGAGCATTAAATTATATAAATACAAAGAAGGGGAAAAAATCTTTAAAAAGATCCCCAAGGGGGGATATGGAGACAGCAGATTGTATAATGATTAACCATCTCTGCAGTGCCCAGGAAAGCAGAGCAAGCCCTCCATGACTGCACAGCCCAGTGACTACATAGGTGAGGTGAAGACATGCTGCCCACAAATTATGATCCTAATGCAATCAAGCCAGACTGAATTTTAGGGATACAAAGGGAGATGAAACAATGTATTTTGAACCCCAAGAAAAATATACTTTACTGGATCACGTAAATATCAAAGCAGATTGATTGCTAAGGAATTAGAACATTAACAAGCCAGGCAAGCCAGTTCACTGTCTGCTCCAAACAGACATAACTACAGGTCAGCACGGAAATGTCTTCCATTATTTATACAGTCCAAGACAGTTTTAGGATATTGCATACTGCATAGAATATTAGCTAAGTCATGGTCATGCAGAAGAAATGAACAAAAAATACCCTCTAAATTTTAACTCTGATTGAAACCTTTGCAGAAAGCTGAGAAATGACAATAGATCGTTATTAATTTGAGACAATGAGACCACACACGCTCCAGATCACCATCCAAGTTAGTTTGTATCCAAAGTCTTTACACTGGCTAATTATCCCATTAGGAGTCATTGGACGAGTGAATGACCGAGTAATGACTCCAAGATTTGGGCTATGCAGAGGGAGAATGGGTAAATTAAAAACAGCAATCAAAACCTCCAACAAATGAACTGAACCACAAGGGCTTTGGTTGTTTGGTGGTTTTGTTGTGGTTTTTTTTTTTCTTCTGTTATTGGTTATTTCTGGTACTTTGCAATTTTCCCAAAATCACGGGAAGGAGAAAATTGTAGCAACATTCCTAGAAAGCTGAGAGAGAAATCAGTGTTAGCAGTAATTTCATGTGATTCCCTATTTCAGCCCTGGACTGACTCAATGAATGAATAACAATCCCATGTGGTTTTTTATTTTTTTCTCATTCCACTAGCAGAAATGGCCTGAAGTCACACCAGGGGAGTTTTAAACTAGATGTTAGGAAGAATTTCATTACTGAAAGAGTAGACAGGTACTGAAGTGGGCTACCCAGAGAGATGGTGGAGTCACTGTCCCTGGAGGTATTTAAAAACCGTGTATATAAGGCACTTCAGGACATGTCCTAGTGGGCTTTTTCTTCTTCTTTTTTCTTTTTCTTTTTTTTTTTTTTTTCTCTTTTTAGGGGGAAGGGAGTGATCTTAGAGGTCTTTTCCAACCATGACAATTCTGTGATTCTGTGATCAAGAGAATTCCATATAACCTGATAGTCTGAGACTTTGCAGTGACCAAAAGTTACTAATTAAGGATGGGTACCATGGATTGTTTTTGTATGTACCAAAGTTTCCACTAGCATTTCCATTCTGTCAGGTGAGGAAATAGTGAAAGATTAATTAATTTAATCCACTAATTTATGTATTATGTACAGAAGGTAGCATTGTAATGATATTCACATTTCCCAGCAGTACATCAGCTCCACAGTCGACATTGCAAGAACACATTTTTTCCTAGTAGTCATAATTAATCTCAAGACTTCTGCCTCCTGACTAATAGGGACAAGATCTTTACTCCCTTTCCTGCTGTCACCACTCTGCCTCAGAAGGATTAGAAGTGCTCTGCAATCCTCACTGTGCTATTAATCCAGCTGTTACTCAGACCTCACATACTTAGAGTACACATGGAAGAGTCCCATACAGGAGACTCAAAGTGTTTGAGACCATTCTCAGCTTGCACAGTGCTGCTGTAGCTCAAGTCAGACCATGGTTAAGTTTTAATTAAAACCAAAAGCAAATTCAACAAAAGCTTGAAAACAGGAAAATGAAAAAATCCAACAAAAACCTGAAAACAAGTAAATATAAAAATCCTGTTTTTAAAATTATTGGGGAAATAAATATCAAATTGTTTTTTTACTTTCATTCATGGAAACCCTGATCCATTTTTACATGTCTTTGTTAACAAGTGACTTAAAAGGCTGGGAATGCACTTGTAGGATGATTTCACCATCATTCCTTCACTTTCTATTCACTATAATGTAGCTGGTGGCACCTGATGCCCTGCAGCCCTTCCTGGACTAGACTCCTCTTGCTGAGTTACCTATGATTGACAGGGAATGGACCCAGCAAATTTCATCATTTGCTCTGTTACCAACTTCTAAGAATTCCTTTTGAGAACTTGATGAATAATACAAAGTAAAATAAAGTATCTTGAATGTATTGTGCTCTTTCCAGGAGCAAATAAAGCCTGAGAACGAAAAAGTTTAAAAAGGTTTGATTATGAAAATTAAACCTCCCCCTCAAATATATGAATTCTGTTTTATTTAATGAAAGTGGGGAAAATCTAGGGAGAGAGGAACAAGAAAACCTAAAGCTAATAATGTTACTTCCACTAGAAAAAAACTGGATGGAAGGATGGATGAAACTTTTTGCAGAAGTTTTCAGGAAAAAAAAATAATAAATATATATATATATATATAATATCAATAGAACATTTTTCAGAAAAAACTTCCAGGTCTAATTAGGAAAGCTCTCCTGCCCTTCACGCTGCGAAGGGCAGTCAATATCCTGCTGCTAGTGAGCTCCTGAAGTCACAAGGGCAGAGATAACAGCAGCAGCATTAGGGTCGTACACAGCAGTGGGGGCCAGGATCCATTGATTTGGGGAGCAATAAGGCTCAGTGATTTTACTGTTTGACATAACTAAAAGCAAAAGAAAAATCCTCTTCAAGGAAGACCTGTCATGTGTATTCCCTGCATACATAAACAAAAGAGATCCTTTGGAAGTATATCAATATTTTACAATAGCCAGAGAAAATCTGACATGTTCTGAGAATAGTACTGAAGTATTTGAAAAAAAAAAAAAAATATATATATATATATATATAATATCAACAGAAGAATTTTCAGAAAAAACTTCCAGGTCTAATTAGGAAAGCTCTCCTGCCCTTCACGCTGCGAAGGGCAGTCAATATCCTGCTGCTAGTGAGCTCCTGAAGTCACAAGGGCAGAGATAACAGCAGCAGCATTAGGGTCGTACACAGCAGTGGGGGCCAGGATCCATTGATTTGGGGAGCAATAAGGCTCAGTGATTTTACTGTTTGACATAACTAAAAGCAAAAGAAAAATCCTCTTCAAGGAAGACCTGTCATGTGTATTCCCTGCATACATAAACAAAAGAGATCCTTTGGAAGTATATCAATATTTTACAATAGCCAGAGAAAATCTGACATGTTCTGAGAATAGTACTGAAGTATTTGAGACATAACTGAGGATGAATGGCAGCCTGTCAGGACACTTCTCACCATGATTACAATTTTCATCTGCTGTCTTTCTCAGCCCATTTCAATGTCTCTACCTGGTAATAGGAAAGGAAGGGCAGAAGACATGGCAGTGTAGCTATGCAAAAGAACAAACTGTAGATATCATCACACGGTCTTCTGTATTATCTGTGTCTCATCAACCTTCTCTAAAAATAGTTCAAATGAGAACAAAATCACATCCAGTATTGGCTATGAAAGAAAGCACTTGAAATTCTATTCTGTGGGAGAAATGTAGAAGCTTTTTCACTGTCATTAAAATAATGTCCCAGTGTATTACTACCATCCTTCTCCTGTCTGCTTCTCAGTTTGTGAAATCCTTTTCTCCTCGAGGTAATGTAATGTAATCCTACTGAAAACCAAATAAGCAAATACATGTACATTGTTTTCTTCTCTCCACTCAAAAAGCATACACTGCAGATTGCAGTGAAGCATTTCTTTCTTTGGGTATTATATTCGACTGCTGAATTTAATACCTAAGAATCTCAAAATATTAACAGATTTAAGAGATGACTGTATTTAGTATTTTTGGCAGCTAGGGATTCTTGGCATTTTCCCTCTTAAAAATGGAAGAAAGAAGTGATGAAAAGAAATCAGACGCCTTGTTCAAGGGCTCTCAGATCTGTTCTTTAACAAGGAATTAAACACTACCTATGAGAACAAGTAGAGGAAATAACAAACCCAATTTCTTTCTGGTTGACCAATGCATATAATTTTGATTAGCTGCAAATTTAAAACACTATAAAGTCAAAGAAAACATTTTGCTTTGCCAAAAACACTGCATTTTCAATGTTTATACTGTCTAGTGCATGCCAACATTATTCAGCAGTTAATTTTAAAGCGTAAGTTATTTCTTAACAGTAAAAATCAGGCATTTATTTAGAAAATACTTTAACAAAATATTTGGGCTGTTTATACCAAAACATTTTGCCAAAGTGTACATCTCCAAAACATTCCATCTGACCCAAACTTGAATACCTGAAAAACAGAAGTCTAACCATATTCATTCCTTTTAATCTTCTTCAGAACTGAATCTTAAGAGACTGCAAAACAGATTAACTAGAATAGGGTGTTTTTTCTCATTTTACAAGCTACATTACCAAATGGAAGGGACCACAATTAGAAGCCACCAATTATCATTATTACTTCTCCAAAATAGGTTGCAAAGAGCCTTGCCTTGCCATTGAATAATGTGGCCATAAAAGGGTAATTTCTGAAATAATTTTCTTACGAGATTTTCAAACTTCTTTTCAAACATTAGAAGCTGAAAATCATCCTTGGTAGTAACACATTGCAAAAGAACCTCGTGCTAGCTCAGCAGCAACTTCTAGAACAGAAGTGGGTCACTTGGTTTTACAGGCAAAAGGCCTTACTTTAAGAATTTAGAAGCCTATGATATTTTTGTACTCATCTTACCAAGTCTTAAGCTAGCTAATCAGTACACACTCTCCATAGAGTATCATGATACAAACCAAAAGTATTTTTAGTGAAGGCATGTAGGAATCAGAATTATTGAGTGCAGTTTCACTTGTTCTGTGTCTGAAGTGGCTGGAAAAGCTTAATATTTGTGAAATCAACCAGTGGCATCAACTAAATACAGGAGACTAAGACATAAATTGGAAATTAAACATTAAAACTACATAAGATACTATGGCAGTTCATATAAAAAGCTGAAAAAACTTATTAAACTATGCTGTGTTTTCTACTGTACAAGACCAGCACTAGAAATAAGCAGTCACACTGGTCAATGTTGGCAAAATTTCAAAATAGTAGCATGGCATGAAAAACTTGAAAATGAACCCTCTCCATAAAACCTACTAACAGCAAGAAAAATATCTTATTTTTCAATCTCAAGGTCATGACTGGAAAGAAAAACGTAACTTCAGAAGTTCAAGGAAATTAAGATCTAATGCAATCAAGTTATCAATCAAGTGTTCAAATCTCATTATGTCTCAGTTTGAGGTTACTGGGTGGAATTATGCAGCAATAATGTGTTTTGACAGAAAAAAACAGTTTTTTTAATCTATAAACAAAAAAAAAAAGATAAAGCAGCAGCACTGGGTAGCAGTGTGAGGAAGGACAAGAATCTCAAGTGTAAGGTAGAATGCATTTTCATAAGACCACAAGACTTAAACATAAAGGAGCACAGATCACACTGCTTCTCAGGTGCAAATGTCCATAATCTAATACGAAGCAAGGAATAAGGGTCAAGAAACCCTCTCACTCTTATGTTTCTTATAGCAAGGGTTAAAGAGTTCTGGACTGAAAGAAGCGGAAATGTGTGATAATGCTGCCAACCCACTGAAGAGTGGAGGGAAACATCTCCTAAACCCATCCAACAATGGAACCAGCTAGAAGGGAAATCTTAAAACAGACGTGGTCTGAAAGACTGCATTAGCAGACAAGTCTCACACATCTACAGCAAAACAAATATGTCTGCTGAAAGGGCACTTCGTGTCCCTTATCTTACCCTTCTTCAACATCAATACATGCAGTGCAGGACAAAAACTGCACCCACCCAGGCTCAGGCATACTGGCTTCCCAGAAGAAAAAAACAGAAGATTCATCAGAAACATTTAAGTTGAAACAGTCTCATTCTCAATATCTGACACACATATTCCTTGGCATTTCTTCCACAACCCTACGCACCTTGTTTCTGGCACTGGGATTCAAGCTGGTATCTATGTCAGGTATCTATGTATCTATGTCAGCTAGTGCTGAGCACAGGGCCAGAGGACCAAGCAATTGCTGTGGCTCCTACATGCATGAACCAGCACATTCTCTCCATGTGCCTTGCAGCTCTGAAAAGCCCTGTGTCCTCCAAGCCTTGCTCCTGACATGAAACTGCAATTCACAGACCTCAGCATGACTGAGCTTGACAACTGCCCAACCCATGGACATAAAAGACAATTCAAATACTGGCTGTGAGAGTGGCTGAGGTGCAAAGGAAGAGAGGTAGTTGCCCACCGGTTGGCTCACAGAGGGCTTTGGAAAGAAAAGCTATGTGGTATAAACTGCTGGTGAGAGATTAACAGTAAATATAACACATTTGCACTCTAAACAAGAAAATACTAGAGGCATAATGTTGTTAGTTCCTCTGTTAGAGGAATGAGTTGTACGCCTTCACCTACCGGGGAGGAGGGGGTGGGCACACTGCTGATGTGAATATAAACACAAATGAGCAGCTTTTCAGATGGCCCTCAGCATTGTGCTTCCTTCGTTCTTCAGCTTGAAAATGCAATATACACCCAGCACAAATTGCAAATAAAATGTACCATTAGGAGTTACAGATTTCTAAACTGCTTTGGCAAAGAAAACAGTTTTCTAAATTATAGAGATAAGCAGTGATCTGTATTAGCATAAAAACATGAAAATGTCTACTGTGTGATTCAACTACTACTGGCACTTCAGCATAATTACCCTGCCTGCTTAAAAATCACCCATTGAGAAATGGATGAGGACTTAAAATATGGCAAAAGACAAAATACATCCTGTGAACTGTACAGCTTTTAAAGTGCTCTTGAAACCCAAAAGGTGACATGATTTAAGGTATATTCTCAATTTCTTCTATATGTAGACGACACCTTCAACCCCAAATACTGGGATGTCTTTAGCCCTCAAACTTTATGAGGCTCATGACCTGGTAGAAGATTTCATACTGTGCATCTGCATTAGTGTTTTTGTTCTGATTGGGAGTGCACTTTTGAAAAAAATCTCCTGGTCCCTTAATGAGCTTTTGATTCATGTTATAGTCATGTTATAGTGATCTATGTTATAGCACATGGACCTAAAGACACTCTCCAGGAGAGCCTGCATCCTGCTCCAACCTGTATTGGAGGAAGACCTGCCCAGTGGACCAGATTATGAGTTTTTTGTCATAAAATTCCTGAAATACATGTAGTGGAGACATTGTATCCTTATTACCAGTGGTTTTACTCCATTAATCCACGCATTGGTTTCACTACTTGCTAATATAGACACAGTGTACAGCTGTGCAAAGGTTAAGTTAGGCCCTTAAACCTCAAAGAAAATATTAATGATCTGGTGGAAAACAGGATTCTTCTCTACAGACAGACCTGAAGGTAGCCTTAAGCAAGATGTTCCCTTGTGTGGTTTGACTTGGCTCTCAGACAGTCATGACATGATGTTCCCATTTTCTGTGCTTTTTCTCCAAAGGTCAGAAGAGGTGTTTTTGGAAACTGGGACTGGATGCACTTGTGGAATACAGACTCAGAGTAGGATGTAAATGATAAGATTATGTATTTCCAGCTTCTTTCCCAGTATATGGAGACTGGACTTCACTTTGCATGTTTCATGAATAGATTAAAAACTGGCTTTTACCCACAATTTATAATTTTCATATTTTTTTGACTGCAGTACTAATTTTAACATTTTTCTTCACTTCTCTGTGTTGCAAGGTATAGTGCAGAAGCCAAATGCAGGAAGCAAGCATCTCATTTCTCACTCCCTGTATTTCATATAGGAAGATCTATATGAAACTGATTCATGCCAGGCTAAAATAATGTATGGTTAGAGATTAAATTAAAATTATTCTGTTTTTGACTGTAATCATAAAACATGCTGAAATAAAAAATTAAAATTGTGATGGCACTAGATTTTATTTAACTGTATGTACAGACAGTAAACATGTTATAAAAAAAATACAACTGCATTCAGCAACTTCCATTTCTTCAAATAAAGTGGAGCAAGATACTTGCTTGTTGAACAGAGACTGCAATGGAGTTGTCTGACTTCATATGGAAACAAAATAATCTGCATATATAATTCTCTGAAAAAATCAATAAGTGATAAAAATAAATGACACTACAGGCTGCTGGGACTAAGGATGGAAAAGCATGAGTCACCAGCCAGAATTTAATGGTGCAAAAATGATGCTACAGAGTGTAGTTTGTATCACAGGAAAAGATCCGCTTCTCGGTACAGGTCGGGCAGTGCAGTGAGGCATTAAGAAGCATTGAACCAAGTAAGACTGATACAGAATTAATGTATTCATATGTAAAGAGGAAAAAATCTATATGGTCCCAGAACACTTCTCCCATTGCTCTACTACAGAGACAGAAGCAAAAGCTCAAACCATTGTCCATTTCACTCTATAATCCCAACCACCCTCTATCCTTTATAAGCCTCCTTAGCCTTATTTGCTAACCACCTATAATTTTTGAAATCTCACTATACTCTTAGGTGAGAGTAGGGAAATACAATACAGTAGAAATAAAGTTGTGCTTCCCAAGTGATCCCACAGTCTTTTGTCTGTACTGCCTGCAACAGAGAAGGGAGCAAGGGTGGGAAGGTGCTGGGCAGGAGAGAAGGCTCAGAATTGAGTGGAGGAGATGTTAGCATAGTGAGGAAGCACTGTAAGAAGGTGTTTAGGCTACTAGTTCTTGTCCCACTAGCTGAGATCTGTGGCCAGAAAACTCAGGTCTTTCTTGAGCGAGTCCCTCTGTCACCTGCTCCACCACAACAACATTCTCCCTCGCCAGGACCTAGTCTAGTCTCTGTCCAGGCTTCCCCTTCAGCATCTTCAGATTTCCTTCTCCCTGTCACCAGTTTGTGTGCATGTTTGGGGAGGCTAAGGCTGCAATCCATTTTTGAAGTTGCAGGCAGCTTATGTGTTTCTGCTTCAGCCTGTGCCACCTCCAATAGGGCGGGATAAGCCAGAGGGAGCTTCAGTCAGCTGCAACTCTTATTCTTCTCTTAAATTCCTGTAGATACGTTACCTAGATTAAAAGTTCAGCTCCTAATTTACTTCTTATTTTGAACAAAGAAAAAAAGTAGCTCAGAGGCATTTGGGTTGGCAGTATTGTAACATGGACAAAGGGATTTCAGAATAAGATCAGATGTTTGACCATCACTCCTTTCGCTGAGATCAAGCACATACAACTTTCTTCCTGTATCTCAGAGTATTACAGAATCACAGAATCTCAGGGGTTGAAAGGGACCTCTAAAGATCATTCAGTCCAACCCCCCTGCCAGAGCAGGATCACCTAGAGCACATCACACAGGAATGCGTCCAGGCAGGTTTTGAATCTCTCTTAGGATGTTTTATTAGCTGTTACATGCAAAAGCATTATATAAGATTAACTGTTGAAAATTAATTATAACAATTAAAATGCAATTTTTCTGAGCTTTCCTGATGGAAATTATAATCTATGGCCTATTTTACAAGGAACCTTAACTGTTAAGCCTTTCTCACCAGAGTTTACCAAGCAGACATTATTGAATTTGTTGTATTAATCTAATAATCTCATTTATCCATGTCCTTATTTATCTTGTTACAGCCTTGAGGAGAAGGTTCTCAGGATGTTGGTCAATGAAAAGCTCAACATGAGCCAGCAGCTTGCACTTGCAGCCCAGAAAGCCAGCAGTATCCTGGGCTGCATAAAAAGCAATCTCTCCAGCAGGTCAGGAGAGGTGGTTCTGCCCTTCTACTCCACATTAATGAGACCACACCTATTATACTGTGTACAGTTCTGGAGCCCTCAGCACAGGAAGGACATAGAGCTCTTGGATCAAGTCCAGAGGAGGGCCACAAAGATGACCAGAGGGCTGGAGCACCTCTCCTACAAAGACAGACTGAGAGAGTTTGGGGTCCTTGAACCTGGAGGAGGCTCTGAGGAGACCTCATAGCAGCCTTCCAGTACCTGAAGGGGGCCTACAGGAAAGCTGGGGAGGTGTTTATTTACCAGGATGTGTAGTGATAAGATGAGGGGTAATGGTTTTAAGCTGTAAGAGGGGAGATTCAGGTTAGACATTAGGAATAAATTCTTTAGTGTGAGGATGGTGAGACACTGTCAGAGGCTGCCCAGGGAAGTTGTGGATGACCCATCCCTGGAAGTGTTCAAGGCCAGGTTGGACAGGGATTTGAGCAACCTGGTCTAGTGGGAGGTGTCCCTGCAGGGCAGGGGGATTGGATGTAGATGATCTCTAAGGTCCCTTCCAACCCAAACCATTCTATGATTCTATTGATTGTACGATTCTATGACCTTGTTACTTTTACCTTGCGTCTCTGAAATTACACATTAGCTTAATAAATATTTTAATATCTAATATGCTTGATCTAATACCTATCTAATACCTTGATATGCCTTCATAATACAGAAACTACTATTTTCTCACAAAATAATGTTGTTCATGGCACTGGCTTCTTGCTTGTGGGCAGAAAATGTGGTACTAGACAGTGAGTGAGAAACAGAGCATAAATCAATAATAGGGTCCCAAGAACAAAGTGAAAACATAAATTGCTACTTTGGTATATGACAGCTGGATATGTGAGAATTATGCAACTTTAGACATAGAGTGTTTAAGTGCTGTTCAAATATTCACTCTGTCAAACTACTTTGACAAGTGACACATTCTCAAGGTGGTACAAAGTGGTAATCAACCAATATATCAGGAAGCAATTGTTTATTTTAGCATTTGATCTAGTGAGCTGAATTTGGTGTGGGCCACAAAAGCCTTTCTTGAATGATGCCAGCACAGTTGGTGAAATATTAAAGTGTTTACCCTTAAAAAGATTTCCTTATTTGGGGAAGACTTCATCAGCAAAGGACATAAAAGATAAGAGCTGTATGAACTGCTCTGTCAAATGTTTGTTTAAAGAAACTGCTCTATGAATTATACAGTAAATAGTTCTTATTTAAGATAGACCAGAAAGATGATGCATGCTTCAGTCAAGAGAATACAGGCCTGTAAGTTTTGGAAAAATGGGTAAAAAAGAATCAAGATGATACTGTGTGAAATTTTAGCTACTTGTCAACACTGATATTCAGTTTTAAATAGCTAAATCTAGCTAATGCACACCCTAAATTTGATAATTTGATGTAATTCCATAAATCCTTTTCAGAGGGCTGAATCTAAGGGGTATTGCAGGCAGGAAGTTCAACATTCAACAAAGAGCAGTTTTGTGATAAAACATAATGAAAAAATGTTAATCAATGAAAATATATTGAAAAACTGCACAGAATAGTGGAAATACTTACAAATAATCTTCGAATAAAAGCCATTAAATAGTTCATGCTCTTGATGACAGGGTGGTGTTGTAACAAAACATGGGCAGGGTTTTGTTTTTTAATAAATTTAAAAATATATTCTTCTCAAATCTGATCCAAGAGCCAAATATCTCTTCAACTTGCAGGCATACCAGGAATACAGAGGCCATATTTGATGTATTACCAGAACATAAGTAACTTTTGCTCCTGTACTACGGACATATTTTGCCTACAAGATTGTCTTAAATGCCTAGATTATGTTTTTCTCTTAATTTCTGATGGGTTTAGTTCACAGACATTCAGAAACTATTTGTTCCCATCAAAGCTGCAGAACAGCTATCTAGTGTATCTGCTGAGCATCACATAATTCCTGCACACATCTCTGATGTCTACATAGCTGTAAAGGTGCAGAGGGTTTAAAGTTGACTTCTTCAGTGTCTCTCTCCAACTCAGGCTTTTAGCAATGTATCTTGGAATACATGTGAATCAATAATTTCAATCAAAACCAAGTGCTGTAACATAAGCATGTGAATGGGACCTTCAGGAGGGCAATGCCATGAAAGAGACTCCCTAGGGGAAAAAGTACAAAATTATGTATCTGGATATCCAGTCACTTCAACGAATTTATAGCTGTGATGCAGGAAATAACAAGAGATGAAGGAGAATACAAGAAGTAAAACAATATTGCAGTGTTGTATTGAGGAAAAATATTTATTGTGTTGCACTAAAATTAACAATAAATAAAAGCTTATGACAAGAACCTTTTATATTCCACCGTGTTATATGTTTGTCTAGGGTATAATATCTGTAGATGAGAATTAAAACTTCCTACCCTTTAATCGACTGAGGTGTTTCTTCAGGGACAGTGAACAAGTTTTAACTATGAGAAAAAAAAAGACAGATTGACTTAAGGTAAAAAAAATAGATGGTGTGAAAGAAGAACAGTTGTCTTGGTCCAAAAGTCTTATGAGGAGCAATAGTGGGGATCATAATCTAAAGTGATTACATGGACAAATAAACATTACTGGGAGGTGCAAGGCACCGACCAATGCCTCAGTGATGTGGGAAGGTCTGTATCCCTTGACATCCACAGAAATATTACATAATATAGTAAACACAATGCACTTTTCTTTTTCTGTTTTTTTTAGTTGGCCAAAGCATTTTTGAATACATAGAACAGCCTCAGATGAGAGACACTGCAGTTGAACATGCAGAATAGCTCATCCAGAGTGTCTGATCCCCTAATCCAAAGCATTGCAGTGATTGGTGGTGAAGCTGACTTCTGAGGCTGCCTGGAGCTTCATGGCAACAGGGTCCCTTAAAGGAGGTTCAAGAGTGACAGAGATGATGAACTGAAAGGCAGCTGGAAAGTCATGAGCATAAGGGCACACCGGAGCAACAGGAAGGCTCACATACGACCGATGGTATGAATTCATGGGTCAGAAGAATTTTGGTGGACTGAGTGGAAACAAAGTCAGGACTGAAAAATATGGTAGATTAGTGAAGGATTAGGGAGGAACCTACAATATATGTGACAGAGCAAGACACTTATGGAAACTCATGGTCTCCTGCAACTTAGGAAAGATTATTTAGTAATTATGTTAGCAATGAATCAGTTCTTTCTCACTAACCTGTCCTCCACTGCCTTTGCTATATTCAACCATACTGAGCAGCATGCTGCCATACAGACTGAACTGAACATACAGTGTGACATAAAATCTCCAGCGGCTACTAGAACGTTCTACAGCCTTTTTTGTGGGGATATGGTGAACAGCTGTATCTGTTTAATGCTAGATAAAGCAGCAGTTCTTCTATGATGTGAGTGCACTTAGCAGTTTTCCTGAGCTGCATTATTAATTACTCTTCAATTGTGGTTAGTCAACCATCTGTCTAACAATTTCAAAAGCATTAACCACACCACTTTTTTTCTGCTGTGGAGTAATGTCAAATGCTTTGCTGAGGTCAAGAGATATGTCCCCTTTATTTCTCTTTTCAGTGAAACTTATTATCTTCTCAAAGGCAGGAACCAAGTTAGCCTTATGAATCCATACCACCTTTCTGCAATAACCTCTTTTACAAACGTGCAGACTGTCCAACTCATAGTTCTAGCACTTCAACTACATCATCTGGCCTGTGCCTTACAAGGTTTAGGTTTTTATTCCTTTTTCTTAAAGATAAATAAATTTAATTGATGTTCTGTTTTATTTTATCTCTAAATAACCAGTTAAATTTAAAATTGAGTGCTGGCCATTTCTCCTACAACATACCAAGGCCAAGCATGAGGAATCTCTGGCTATGCCTCAACTATATCATCATAACAGAAACCTCTGACATTCATTTGTCCGCCGCTGCTACAGAGAGATCTGTTTCATGCTGATTCCTGTACCATGCTGATGGGGCGGGTATCTTGCCATCTGACCAATGATTTCTGACTGTTAAAGGACACATTTTTCTCAGTGCTCTCATCCTGACCCCATTTAATGTTGTTGAGTGAAATTGACTAAAAAGAGAAATATAACCCAGACATGGATGGCCAGTGAAGCTCTGTTTGCCCCAGTCAGTGCCTAGAAACTGTAGGGAAGCAGCAGCCACACTTCAGCATTTCTTTCACCAGGAGTAGCACTGCCCCACAGGAGCTCAGGACTTCATTTCTTTTCTCTTGGGTAAAGCCAGATGTAATTTTACTATGAAGTTTAGGATCTAGCTTAAGTTGCCAGTAATTCTTGACTTTCCTCTTGGACTTCAGGGACTGAAGCGAGGCAGCTGTGGATATTGAGGAGACAGTAAAAAATGATTTGAATGCAGGATAAAAAAGTCCAAATAAAACTATATCATCAAAATCTAACAGGAACCCACATTATCTGTCATCTCTGTCATATTATTTGTCAACATGGACAAAAGCATGGAAGGTATTTTTGGCAAGATTTGTCTTTACTTGAATGATAGTTAATTTGTCATATAAACTGATCTCTAGAGCTATATGATGTCCAGGGAATAAAATAAAAGTCAGTGACTCATTTTAGTCAGCTGAAAGGGATGGCACTTCTAGTGATGCCAGTATATTAATACCAATATTTTTATTATGCAAGGGGCATAAGGCACATCTAAGCTGACATTTCAGCATTACAGATGCAAGAATGTGGAATTTTAGCTGAGAGGCAGGCGATAGAAAATAATGGCAGAATGCTGCATATTATATTCTTTTTTCACCAGTGGCAGACTCAAGGCTTCAAAAATGAAACAGTTCTAAGTTAAAGCCAGATAAAATTATTCTATAATTTTTGGGCAGGTTTAATTGTGAGACTCACCATACCTTCTCTAGTCCTCAGCATTAAGAAAGAAAATGATATCACAGGAATGAACACAATAATAATGAATTTTCTTCATTTTTTTTACACCATTATGCTACTACATTTATTTAATAAACAATTACTAGTACAGTTAGAGAAATATCTTTATAACACTTATTACCCAAATCCATTGATTCTATCAGTCTCATATAACAACATTAGATATGGCAAATTTGGGTGATAACATCCAGACAAGAATTGGAGAATTATGATGCTTTTCTTTATGGTCTGCTAAAAACTTTTACTTAAACCATGTCTGATCCTGATTTCCTAAAACCTGGGCAGTGTAAATGCATAGGTCTAATAAATTATACTCATATGTTAGAGAGACATAATAATCATACATATAGTGTAACCAATACAGCTAGTTTTCAAGAAGTGAGGATTTTGAAAAAGCCCAGTTCTCTATGTTTGTGAAAGCCCTCTCTACAAATACATTAGAAAGTCACATCAGGTTTCACCTTAACTTCTTACAACCTCATATTCAAGCAGCACTACTTGCTCAGCAGAGCAGTGTGAAGACACTGAGGACTTTTGTTCTGCACCCCAGTCCAGTGGTTGGCTCCCTCCTGCAGGATGGTGTCCAACACCTCTTGCACATGGCCAGTACCTCTCCCATGGCCACAAAGCTGGTGCTTGGTGTTGGAGCAGCATAGTCCCAGAGCTTAAGCAAAGACTCTCTTAGATTCACCCCTCATAGCTCCTCTCTCGCTGCTAGGGACATCTAACACCCTTGAAAGGAGGAGGTTACATGTACAATCATGTCTTTTTATGGCTTTATATGTATATTCACCATATTATTTTTCTGAACTCGCCAAATTTAATAAAAAAAAAAACTTGATAAATGTCTTTCACTGTTGAATTTAGCTTGCCATTTATTTAAATGTACAGTAAACTGTTGACTTTGGTGCCACAACTTGCTTTATTTCCTAATCAACTAAGTATCTCACTTCAAAAATATTCAAGCAGCATCTGTGTTTCCTCATACACCAAGTCTCAGATACTTGTAACAGATCAAAGGGAAAGGTACAGCTCTAAACCTAAAGAAAATGTTTAGGGCAATCTTGTTTCTCTGAAATTTAATTTTTTTAAACCTGTATCTTGTTGATCTGAACAGCTATCAGAAATTTCAGGTTGCTGCAATGTTAGATGAAGCTTTAGAAAATTATTTATCTGGTTCTTATGTAGAGCACAAAACACAGGAATTCAGAGTGACAACTCTTTCAAAGAATGTATCTTCCAAATCTTCTACAGTTAGTAGAGTGTCTCACACTCAGCTGAAAGCTTTAGTATAGACAACATGAACATTTTGTGCAGAGAATCAAAAGCTCAGTGAGCAAAACCAAGATACTAAGTATGCAAAATGAACATTCATTTATAGATTTGGGGTTACAGTCCCAAAAACATGCATTTCAGCTGAACACGTGTTGTTTTGTGAATAAAATATGCAGTTATTCATATAATTTAATATCTGTAATTAGGGATGATAAACAATTACAGGTCTGGAACAGAAAAGGTGCTCTTAGAAAATGCAAATCTCCTGTTGTGTTTTTTTTCTCCCCCAGTTTGAAACATTTGCAAATAGAAAACCATAACATGATTATAGGTTTCAGATACAAAATTAATTTTCTACAAGGACTGGGGGGGGGTTGGGAAAGCTGGAATTTCCTGCAGTATTTGTAAAGAACAATGGATAAGTAACTGAATAATATCCCACTGGCTGCCAAGATACTGTAATGCAAGAATATCAGTCACATTTTAATGTGTGTGGCAACATGCACACTTTCTCACATCTGGACTTTAGAGGAAACATTTATGTATGAAAGATAAATAAAACCACCATTTACCCATCTAAATCAGCAAGATCCTACTTAAAATTTGGGTATATATATATATAAATATATATATATTTTTATATATATATGTGTTTTGTTTTTTTTTAACAGAAGTTTTACAGTTTGTCTGTTTTCATGTTCTAGCAACAAAACATGGTGAAAAAAAATAACTGTCTGTGAAAGAGCTGTATGTAATTTGCAACAAGTATCCTTCAAAAGCATTTTGCCTGATGAAATCTCAATAGTTTAGTTTTCCCTGTCTTATGTATGCATTTTGTACTTCTATTGATACTTCTATTGTACTTCTATTGATATTTTCTTCCCATGTGCATGACTGTGAGCAACAGCAATGTTACTTAGAGAAAGATGCTGACTGTGTAAGAAAATATGATTATTTTTTTTTTCCTCAACATCAGCCCATACAAAGAAGCATAACACAATTGTAAACTGTCCAGCCTACGTTTTCAGTTGCCTGAGAGGTTCATGTGTGATTGCTCATTTTCACACAGGTGCAGCAATTATTGACTAGACTCACTCTACTTTTCCTCTTTTCAGCTACCTCTTGGCCCATCTCTGCTTCTACAAATACTAAGAGTTGTGACACACACAAGCTGATGGACACATGTACTTTCTCAAAGCCAGTGCACCAACCACTCTCTTTTGACAGGATGCCACCAAATACCAACAGCAGCCGAGCCATTGTCACCCCAAGGCTGCTGCTTCTCCTGCTGTTCAGCATAATTTCTTGCCTCCTGGTACTTCTCATCCATCCTCATTACTGTTTTCTTCACATGTTAGTCATCCCAGCAGGGCTTGCTCTGACTTCATGCTGTGCCTCATTCTTCTGAGTTCTGATCTATCAATAATGTTCCAACTAAGTCTGTGGTAGAAAATTTTATGCAACTGATCAAAAGTGGCTTAGAAGCTCATACCAACATCCTACAACACCTGACGGGCTGCATTTTCATGATAATCTCACAATATTTAGATGATCTTGCAAGATACTGAACATATGCCCAGAGGTCACAGAATCACAGACATTTTTGAGTTGGAAGGGATGTTAAAGATCATCGAGTTCCAGCTCCCCTGCATGGGCAGGGACAGGTCCTGAGAATCACTGTTCCCATTACCCCAGTACAGCTTAATCACGGTCAGCTCCTTTGTGGAATCAGACCCTTTGTAATAGACTTACTGGCTGGTCTGGCTGCTTAACAGAGAAGGAATTCTTTGAGATTAAAAAAAATTGCATTGAAAACACA
>NW_009953923.1:584245-603563 GCF_000747805.2 Chaetura pelagica | reverse complement strand
AAGATGGATGAATTTGACATTTGTGTCCAATGAAAAGATCTGGCATTATAGTATATAAAAGACAAGTGAGTACCTTAATAAACTACAAACTGAGAGTGGATGATACATTGCCTGACACTCCATGAGCTAGTCTGGCTTTCCACATGCAAGCTAAAAGGAGCAGATTCAATATAGGACCATAGTTTACTGGAATTTAAGTATCTAAGTGCATGGTCCATGGCAAATGAGGGAAAAAAAAAAAAAAAAAAAAAAAAAGAGGGAAAAAAAAAAGAGAAAAAAAAAGAGAGAAGCCTTGAAGGCCTTGTGCCTCATTAACAAAAATTGGGATTTAGGAAAAAGACACTTAGGGATGAGAGGCCAAATAGGACAGGGAAAACAGTGGGAATAATGGGGAAAAGAAAAGAAAAAAATAAAAGGAAAATAAAAGGAAAATAAAAGGAAAATAAAAGGAAATAAAAGAAAATAAAAAAAGAAAAGAAAGAAAGAAAAGAAAAGAAAAGAAAAGAAAAGAAAAGAAAAGAAAAGAAAAGAAAAGAAAAGAAAAGAAAAGAAAAGAAAAGAAAAGAAAAGAAAAGGATAATCTCTTTTCAACAGAGATTTTTAAAAGCCTATTCTGATGACAAAAATCTTAAAGACTTTATGGAGAAAATTTAAAAAGACAGGTCCAGTGGACAGTGACAGTGTAAAGGCAAACATGCAATACACAGATCAAACAGTATACACTTGATTCAGTTTTAAATCTGAAATATGATGTTATCCCAAAGAGAGCTAATAAGGCAGGGAAGATGGAGGCACAAGGCTAAATATGAACATACGTTTCCAAGGAAATTGTTGATAAAAAGCATCCAGAAGACCTTACAGAGAAAGCAGGATTAATTGATGAAGACTGGACTTGCTAACCTCACAAAGGCTAAGTGACAGCACTAGAGGGAGGCTGAGGGTAAGACACTTGTACATATGTAAAAGAGTGTAAATGCCACAGGGTAAATCCTGTGCAACCCAACATGAAGCTTAACTGATTAAAGTGTGAAGAGAGTTATTCATTAATGAGAAATATTGTTGACAGGATTAACGTTTTCATGGGAGAAAACAAAATAATCTTCCCTTCATCTGACGTTTTATTTTTCTTGAAAACCTTACTAGTATTATAGAAAAACATGAAATTCCCACAGATTCTGTGTTATATGCACATTTTACAAGCTAACATGCCTCAAACAGGCCACAAGGGTGAGCATTTCTCTCTACCGCATTATTTACTCCTGATCTCCTGGTAGATTCCAGAGGACAAGGTTGCCCTTCAGTTCACCGGTTGTTTAGAGGTGAAGCATTTTAAGAAGATTTTCTACTGGGAGAGTGAAAAGAAAAACTGTTGGAAATACAAGACTGTAAAAGACATGCTTTCCTGAAAGCAGCCCAGGAGGGCAGATTGTAACCAATGTGAATATTCTAAATAAAATAAACCAGCTAGGTGTATTTTTATAGATCCATTTTATCCTGAGATGGTTTTTTCCTATTTGTAATTTAACCAAGCATTTTAGTCCTATGTGTCACAGTATTGGCTTCTTAATTGAAATTTAAAGTGTACTATATCTAAGGCCTTCTCTTTAATTTCTCATTAGTAGTTACCCTGAAAAAAAAAAAAAAAAAAAGCTGTGAGTCTTGTTTCATTTGACCCGATTTTCATGGGGTTTTTTTCTTCCTCTTTTTAGAAAATGTTTGCCTAGAATACTAGGTCTCTTCTTTCTATCACAATTTACAATATTTTCTTTGTACACCTGAATTGTCATTGTTCTCACAAAGAACTTGTGTCACACAGTGCCTCATTGCACATGTCAGCCACAGGCCATCCAGTGTCACATATCTTCAAGGGCTGGTATACGGGAAGTCTGTTAAATATTAATGATTATCCATTCAAATGGTAATAGCTGAAGAAAATAACATGATCACTGAGACTAGATTGGTCCAACTTTGATCCAAGTGATTGAAACTTACAAGGTTTAAAATCCTGCCCTAAAAGCAGGAAGGCATTTGAGCCTGGACTCAGAAAAACAGAGGTCTGGGGAACCTGTACAGAAAGCACATGCAAGCAAGGACAGACAGTGTTCTCCTTTATTCCTACAGTCCTTTTTAAGACCAGTCAGAAGAAGAAAACAAAGCAGCAAAAAAAGCTGTGAAAATGGGCAACTACTTTGAACTTAAAGAAGGCAGATTTAGATTACATATCAGAAAGAAATTCCTTGCAATGAGGGTGGTGTGACAATGGAACAGGCTCCCCAAAGGAGTTGTAGAAGTCCCACGTCTGGAACTGTTCAAGGTCAGGCTGGAAAGGGCTTTCTAGGAAAAGATGTCCCTGCCGCTGGCAGAGGGGTTGGACCAGATGATCTCTAATATGTCAGTAATTCCCTAGAAGCTGCACTCTGAACAATTTTTGAGTCTGTGCAGGAAAAGCTATCTACAAACATACCTCTAAGTTAATTTATGTGCTCTGCTAAGTAACTATGAAATGAAACATCTATTGAAGATAAACATAGGCCTACATAGTTTCCTTAACTAGATCCTGAGTGTGGTTAATTGCATATTTTTGCTTATGAATACCCTTTCAATGGGGAGCTTTTTCATTCTTCTTGCATATTCAAGTTTGAAGGGTTGATTATATTATAAATTACCATGTACACCACAACTTCTTTTCCTTTTGATACTCTATGAATAGCTTATGCCTTTCTGTGTTGGAAAATTTAACCTTAAACTCTAAGAATTTCTGGCTGTAATGGGAATTAAATGGCTTTTTAAAATATCTTGGTTAATCATGCTAACCTGTTCTAAGATTATCTATGGTTTAAGGTCATTTTTCTTCAAATGGATATATTTAAATCAGGAAGGAATAAGTTTGGCTAGCAATCATTTTAATTTCATTAGCATTACCTCAAAATCTTTTAATCATTAGGGTACATAATGCCTTGTTTTTCAAGGTTTGTACCATTTAGTCATTTTCTGTGGACTGCAGCTGCATGACTGTCAAATCACCATATTAAAATACCTAATATTTCACATCACAAAAGTCTGATATATCAGACAAAGCCCACCTAGAAACAAATATGTTATTGCTGATTTCTATAATAGCATTTCTAATCACAGTTTCATTTTAAAATGCAAGCATTCATGGCTTCACATGGGATCTCCTATGCACCCAAGCAACCTCTCAAGTAAGAAATCCCATTACAAGCAGACATGATAACTTGCTGTTTGTTGTGGCTGGTTGACTTCAGCTGTCACTAGTATGATCAACAATTTCTCAATCTCTAAAAGGAGTTTTCAATTCTTTTCAGACAGATCATGAGAACTATAATATGAATGAAAGTATTTACTGTCAAATGCATTGTTATGGAGTCTTGTGTTGCAAAAGGATCCGTATGTGCTCAGAATTTCAAGGCACAATAACAAGCCAAGTTATAAACCAATACTGTTGATAAAATCCCAGAGTTATCTGAAAGCTATGTGCAATAATTCAGCTTAAGAACTACTGCACTGTGACTGAGTAGCAAAAGCTCTGGAAAAAAGTTTTTTGTACTGACTTTTTTTCTCCCCATACCTGTTCTATAGTTGCATAGACAATTAGAAATGAAAGGATTTTAACAACACAAATTAGCATAATGTTTAATATCTGTTTTAGCTTTTCAGGGACAAGTAATCAAAAACCTGTAATTTTAAATACATTCCATATAACCTGCTTTTAGAGCCAATATCCAGGAATCAATAACACCTATTTCTTGACTGTATAATTTCTAGTGAAAAATGTTTTATTACAATGATGGCAGGGAATTTTCAGGTATTTGTTTCCATTCCAGGATAATGCAAATAGACATTAAAGGAAAAAACAACTGATCCTTTCTCCTAGGTATTCTTCTATACCAGTGAGACATACTATCGCATACCAAGTGCTGTAGAGCACTCCACTGCTGAGTGCACAATTAAATTCCACAGTCAGAAAATGCCTAAACTAAAGGTGAGTATAGTTTTAATTCTGTTCTGACATATGGAAGCATTGCAATAACTATCATTTTGTGACCACCTATTTATCATGTTTGAAATGTTGTTGGCCCTCTATAATATTTTTCATGTAAATGGTGCTTTGAGACATAACACATTGTACCATTTAGGCTACTGTAGAGAGGTGTTATTCCAAGCCTTCAGAGCTGAACAGTGTGAATTCCCTCACTTGAGGTTACAAGATTCTGTGAGAAATCCTGTGAAAGGGCAGAAAAGCATTCTCCTTTCTAAAAGGAATCTGGTTAAGTCCATGGTCATATAGGCAAAAGCCAGTCCAGTAAAGCACTTGCTCTAGCTGTCTGTGGCTTGAGATTATGAGGGATGTCTAGAGAGCATAAAGCCTGCAACATCCCTGCAAGGGGTATGGCATCAACTCCTCTCTTAGGGTTCTCCCATTTTACACATCCTTCTCTTTTGTGCTGGCACAAGCATTTGTGAAGCAGTGCTGTGATTCAGAAGTGAATCTTCATTGAATTGTACCTGGCCAAAACTTCACACACAAACACCAGCATCCTCACAAAGAAAGAGACAGGCACATGTGTTGGAGGATGGACAGCCAGATCCTCCAGATGACAATGTCCAGGCTACAATGCCTGGATGAGTTCCCAGAACTACTTAACTATAGTCCAGTCATAAGAGATTCAACAGTATTCCATTAATGCAGTATCATCTCTGCATAAGGGGCTACTTATCAGGAAAAAAAAGGGTAATCTTGAGTTATGCCTCCATCCAAAACACACTAGGACTGGCTAATTAGCCAGTAAAATGTTACCAATGAAATCAGATAACAAGCTCCCTTGCTATTTGGGGTCTTTAAGATGTTGAACTTGAGAGTCGCTGTTACTATAAAAAAAAAAAAATCCCTCACAGTAGCAACTGTGGCAACTCAAGGTTGTCACCCAAGTCACAACTTAAGAGGGTTTTGGACACTTAAAGAAACTTTGTAATTTAACATCTGTTCTATATAAATATATGAACATTTGGCAGATTGTTATTCATCACTGTGGGACCATTAGCAGTACTCCCCAATCCTTCATTCAAAGGTAGTGGTCTGTTTTACAGAATGCTTTTCCTCTAGATGATTGTAGTCCTACCTTAAGCCTACACCCTTGAGATTTGAGTTTTGCTAGGCAAAGGACTGCTGAAATTTAAAGGAACCTATTGAAATTAACTATCATCAACAAACATGACTAAGTGCTAGGTAGGAAACTAGGCTTACAACTCTTCTCTGCCCTCTTCAGATGGCTATCTTCTCCAGCAATGTTAGACTTCTCTGTAACCCCAGTTCTCTGCAGCTTCCAACCATGACATCTAGACACAATGCTCAGTAGATACTGATCTTTTATCTTGTCCATCCATTTCTCAGTTATTCAGGACACCTATTCAAAGCAAAGTCCAGTCTTCATGATCTGCAAGCCAAATACGCAAATTCTTTTCTCCCTTCTGTTTTCATACTTGACAGTCTGCTTCTACCTTTAAGGTCACCTAAGGCTGAGCATGTTTTTTAAAAGGCTACAATGGTTGTCTTCATTAAATTAGTGGAAAGAAATGAAAAAAAACCTGCATTAGTCAAAGTGCCAGAATTTCTTATTAAATCCTCTAGCCTGTTGACATAAAATGAGCCCTACTGCAAGAGGTTAGCTTAAAAATGAAACAAGAATTGTTTGACTTTTAGAATACCAATGTAACACATGCAGCATTAATGCGTTAGATGTGACAGAGATCACACAGAGAGGGTGGGGACTGAATTACAATTGAGTTATAAAGCAATGAATGGAAGGTTAAATTTTGCTCTCTCAGACTACACCAGCATCATTCACTGCAGTGGCACTACAGAAGTACAGACTGAAAGAGAATGTATCCAGAAAAATAGTTTTTACATTTCTATAGGACTACAGGTTACTTCTTTCTTTTATCTTAAATGCAGAAGAAATTCTTCGATAATCTAGGTTGACATTCTGATTAATAAAGGCCACTGAATGATTCTCTGGCTGCTGTCTTCCATATCGTAAGTCACAGAATCCAGCCCTGAGGTTTTTTTCTAAATATACTCAAGGGACAGTCTAAAATTAGTCCAACCATCCACACAGTAAGACATTCCCCACTGCGACTCAGAGTGATAAGTTTCAGTCTTTCCAAAATGATATGGACTCAAAAACCAATTAAAGAAGAACATAAATAAAGTATGGTCAAAGGCTACACATCATTCTGGCAACTCGTGTGCTGGCTGTCAGGACCACTGGAGACCTTCAGGTTAACTGCCACCTTTTGTTACTACAGAACATCTACTCTCTGATGTTTTCTCCTCTCCAGAGGGCAGGAGATCTCTGAACACCTTGCCTCGAGTAAAGGCAGGGAGCGGTTCTGTAACTGGATGATCAAAGCTGGTTACTCTTGGAGGAAAGGAAGAAACTGTCTGTAAAACAGGAGAAGAAAAAAATAAGGTCCAAATTCACTAGAGGAATTTTGGAATGCTACAAAAACATGAAGGGTACATTGGAGAGATCAAAGAAATCTCAAAGCCTGGATAGGGAATCAAACTTTCTGGCTGCATATCTGTATAAGACCACCACAATTCTGAGGTTTGTTCGCAACGGTTCTAAGCTCAAAAGATTAGTACCAGACAAGGAGTAAAGCACAGATCTGAGTCCTCCTGCACTGGCAAGAGACCAGCCTAAAAGCAGGCTTGAGTGAAGAATCCTGTGCAGATGCAGAAGAAAGGCAGAGCATGGAACTGGATGAAAGAAGCCCTGATGCTTTCACCAAACGTACAAGCTGGAGCTGGATTTCCCCACATACAGACATGCAAAGCTGATACTGATTCAAATGCAAGCAAATTGTTCTGTGGTCCAGCCTGGCATTAGCAATGTAAAGCAAACTGAAAAGTCTGTTATTTTTTCTGAATGTTGCAGGCACGTGATAGCAACTGAAAGGAGCCAGACTATACTTTGAAGCTCGATATAGGGAAGATTTCAGTCTCTTCCACAAAAATGAATTCAAAACAGAAACTCATGCAATTGTTGATTACATTATTGTTGATACCACCTACTGTATATCATAAAATCCACAGGTGGGTAGGACACTCTACAGATGCAGGTGAAATTATGCTTCATTATCAACTGACTAGTAAATGGACACTGGAACTGTCAGGCAATTTTTCTATGTTGTCGAAATAACTTTCTGTGGTTAGTCATATTGAAAATACAAGGAACCAAATCACCAAGTGATCCACTAAACCAAATCAAAAGCAGTATAAAATCATTAGTGGCCCATAAAGCAGAAGAATCCAAAAGAAAGCCTAGTTTTGAAAATCTAGTACACTGTCAAGTACCTAGACTGAAATGCAGGTAAGATGACAAATGACTTGTCAGCTAAAAAACATTCAAATAATTAGAATACTATTAAGAAAACAGCCTTGACTTACTGTTAAGTAAAATAATGGTAAACTTTCAACTGTAGTCTCTGACAATTAAGCTTTTATGATTTCAAGTAACAAGCTGATAAAAACAAACAAAACAAAACAAAAAACACAAGACAGGAAAAAGAAATTTCAGGTGCCACTGTCAAAACTGGTATCACAACTCTGCCCAGCTCAACTGAAAGGGGAATTGCTGGAGATCTTGCAGTTTTCATACTCAACATATTCCATGAGGCCACCTGGGAGTCTCCATGTTCTCTCTGAAGAATTCAGCAAACTGCTCACAACAGTTATCTGAGGGAACAAATGCAATTAAGAAAAAAGCAAGTAGGATCATGGTAAATCAACTGACAAAGAAGACCCATGTTTTGTGACAACCATAAAAATTATATTTGCTGGTCTCTGTCAATATGTTGCAAGAGGCAACTTTGAGCTGAAAAAGGCATCATATAAATGAGCAACAGCTGGCCAAAAAGGAAATTTATTTTGTAATTCAGAACCACAGAACTCAGTAGTTTGCAGTTTTCAATGATACAAATAGAAAGACAAGCTAATGTTAGAGTGTGAATTAATCGTTTCTGTGCTGAAGTACTTAGGCTGGCTGAATTAATCCCAACAACATATCACTAATGTGAATGTCAACCTAGTTTCAATAAAAGGCTAATAAGGATGGAAATCTCCCTTATCTGTGGAGAAAAGTCAAAATTGCTGTCCACAAAGACTTCAAAATGACACCAATATCTCCAGCAATGAGAATGTAATGTAACCTTTTATGACTGAAAAAAAACACATTTCTTAGAATATGGCTATGAGTTGTCACCTGATAACATGGGGATCTCTATTTCTACCAAACCATAAATCCTGGTCTTTTCTTACCAGGGCAGGATGGTTAAGCATACTTATTTCCATTTGACCATTAAAATGAAGCATCTCTCTTCTATTCATTTATTAATAGGATACAGTCAGAAGTATTAAGGCTAGTGTCAGTATATCAGAAAAATTTAGGATGCAGAGCACAAATAAGGCAGGCAGAGCTGTCACATGTCACCAGGTGTGTCTTTAGGCAAGGGCAGAAATCTGCTCCATGCTTGAACTTGCATGAGGCCTAAACTCAGCAATATTCCACAAACACATCTTAAAGCAGGGACCATGTTGGAGGATAGGCCACTCCAAAGGAAGTAATATAAAATATTGAAAGTTCTATTCATATTAATTAAATTTCTAACAATAAAGCAAAGCCAGCCATACAAGATAGTCCAGAAAGATCACTGAAAATACAGCTTCCACACCTACAATTTCAATATTTTGAAGGTATCACAGTGTTTCTACTTGCTCGTCTTTACTCAAACTAACTATAAGTACATAGAAATACTGTCCATTTATCTCACCTATACTTCATCAGCTTGTCTACAAGGATGATAAAAGTCTAGCTGAAGTCAAGATAAAAAACATCCACTACTCTTCCTTCATCCATCAAGCCAGTTGCCTCATCATGGGAGGCTATCAGGTTGGCTAAGCACAATTTGCCCTTCATAAATCCATGCTCACTACTCCAAATCACCTTCCTGTCTTTCATATGCTTGAAAATGGTTTCCATAATTATTTGCTTCATCAGTTTCCCAGAGGTCAAGTGAACTTGACTGGCTTGTAGACCCCATATTCAACTTGTTCCTGCCTTGAATGAGTGACACTTACTTTCCTTGAATCCCAAGAAGCCTCCCCCAATCACCATGACCTATGATTATCAATCCTGTCTCTTTCTAGCAGTCCTTGATCTTCAAAGATGGTCCCATGGCCATAAACCCCAAGTATCAGCTGTCAACAAGAGCTGTGCAGCCAGTTGTTAGCTTTCAGCATCTCCTGAAGTACTTGCTCCTCACCAGCAAGATCAAGGAGAGACCACCTGGACCCCCACGCCCTTGAAATTCATCTCAGAGACATGTAGTTATGCTTTATGCACTCCAGGTCTCTTCTGACATCATGACTAGTGCCCACATGGAAGATCAGCAGTGGGTAACAGTCCAAAGAACAGAAAAGCCTCAGCAGTGTCTTCACAACATCCTGAATCTGAGTCCCAAGCAATCAGCAAACTTCCCTAGACAGTTCATGAAGTCAGCCAAAGTGGGCCTCCATCCTGCACAGCAGAGAATCACTTCCAGCTGTCCACTGCCACTTCCTCCTCATGCCATGGAGGCATCCCAGCCCCTCACCTGCCTCAGTGCACTGAATCTACTCTGTAGACACAGATCCACAGACAGACAAGAACTGTCCTCCATTACCAGAATTCACAAGTGAGTTCACCTAAGTGAGTTTCCATTTCCCAACATAAGCACAGGCTCTGCCTACCCGTCCTTCCTTGATGCCCTTCTGGGAGGGGTCAAGCTTTTGAACCTGGAGGATCTCATAGAAGATCCAGTTAATCTCCTTTTCAGCAACCCCACTGCCACACAGGCTGCTGACCTCCTGCAGCTCCAAACTGGACTCCAAACAGACTCCTCCCCACAGCACAGCCCTCCTGTAGACCATAAGCCCTCCTGCAGACCAGGAGCCCACCTGCCCAGACCAGCCTGAGGGATCAGGCATCCCCACAGCCCCCAGCCTTCATCTTCCGTCCAGAGCACAGTTTGGGTCAAGACCTCTGCTGTGCCAAGACAGTGACTCCCGTGGGTGCTGGGGATTCGTCCCATGGTGCATCACCACCACAGAGCACAGGCACAGTTTCTAGCTCACTCCTGTAGACACCCTTGAATCTGTTTGCACGGTGCTGTGCTCAAGTCAGGGCTCTTACATCGGCCACTCCCAGCCAGGGCTGCAAGGCTGCTCCACACTCCCTAAGTCTGAAACTCTGTACTGCAGCTGCAAAGTTTAGTCCAGATATCTTTATCTGCTTTGTATTTTGCAGTCTTTGGAATCACTGAAACATTAGTCAAAGGCAAAGGAAAATGAAGGAATATTTTAGAATTAGACTGTTTCCAAAAGATCAAAAAGACCTAAAAGTGCAATAAATTATGCATATGCTTAACTTTATGCACACAGATGCGCTAATATAAGTGAAATAAAATATGGCCAAGTGTTTGTGGTGTTGAAGATTTAGTCTAACACTGGGAGAAATGATCTAACAAAATAAAACCAATTTCAATGTAATTTGTACTTTTGCAGTGAAACAGAAAAATCTATTCTGCAGCTAACAGGTTAATCTGTAGTTAAAGTCTTTCCTAAACCTTCCTAAAACTTTCATAAATACAATTATCTTTTTCAGACCATATGTAAAAGACAGAAGGCTGCAGCTAATAACAGCATTTCTCAGGATACTCTCTGAGTCTCCTGTGGGAAGATTTGGCCTCTTCAAAGGAGGTGAAATCCATGCAAGGCAAAAAGTGAAAAGAAAGCAGTATTTTTCATTTTGTGTTTCCCCATTTTTGCTTTAGATTTAGCAAAAAATAGAAAAATCTATTGAATATGAGTGATTAAATACATGATCTCTGACTACATAGTTGACGTTTTGGGCTTTGCTAAAATGGACATTGAAATAATCCCCCAAAGAATAAAATAAATTATTTCAAGCACATATATTGTCATATATATATATTCACTTTCCAAAATACAGGTCTCTGCTCCTCCAGCTCCAGCCTGGCTGGCATGGCAGCACATCACAAAGGGCAACAACAGCCCTTGGATGATCGAGGTGCCTGGACTTGGGGACCACGTTTCCTCCATTAGCTCCTTTTTGATGTGATGATATGCAGAGACAGCTATCACAGAGACACAGTCCTGGATCTTTCCTTTTCATACCTCTCCATAACTAGCATTCTCAAATGTGTAGAAAGATTATGAAATATAATTTCATGCAATTATTGTCTCTCTCATATCAATATTTAAATCACACTACTGTATGTTAAAAAAAAAAAAAAAAAAGATGGTCACCATACACTGGTGTTATTTAGAGGTCCTCTGGGTAAAGCATCTTCTAACACAGTGCAATGGGCTGCTGTATTGTAGTGTTTCCTCTTGCTGAGGTGCAGATGCAGATGTTAATCGAAATTAACATTTTATAAAACCCTCCTTGAAGTTAGATACCTCACATCTTCAAATCATTACACGTAGCACACAATATAATTTCAATTGCAGTTTTAGTGTATTATATATGTAAGGCAAACATTTCTAACTCCATATTAATGCAGTCTTCTGTCAGGAAATTTTCTGCCCTTCAAGGGTGACAGTAGGACAATCAAATTTTCTCAGGCTCAGGTATCATATACTCAGGAAAATCTAATACATGCATAAAACAAGCACTCAAAAAAAATCCCAAACCACCAAATATTCTAAAAGAAAAAATATATAGCTCAGAAACATAACCACATGATACACAATTCAATCTAGCCTTGATGTCACAACATCACAACAAGTAAAATGTATATGGAAAAACTATCTTTAAAATTTTGCTTCATATGATTGGGAATGAAAATGTCTCCATCAAAACTATGTGACGAGTGTATAATTTTTCAATATTATCGCTGATTTTCTGGGACTTGTCAAGGCTGGCTCTCTAATAAATCTTAAATGCTAAATCTCAAATTCCTGAAACATTTTCTTATCTTGAGAATTCAGGTGAACTGATCATCCCTTGAATGGGATGTCTTTTTAAGAACCGGGAACTGCCTGGCTTATTATGGAGGCAACTGACATTTTGAGCTAGTTTGATTTGGAGGAACAGAAACACAAGGTGAAAGGGTAGCTCTGTCCCTTTATATCTGGCTTTCAGACCCAAGGACTGAGAGGATAATTTTTTCACATGGCAGTAAAACTTGAAAGCAAAGAGGTTGGACTGAGTCCTGACAGTTGATAGCTTTTCTTTTTCATTCACAGTGAAAAAAGGAACACTTAGCATTTCACAGCTTACGAACTGATAAATCCTTTTCCTTAACTCTGAAAGGATAATTCTGTAATGTTTGTCCTATTACTTCACCAAGATAAAACAGTTCCTTCATATGTTCTACAATAATAAAAAATTGTGACTGATTGTTTAATTATAACATAATATTAGGTCTTCTTTAATGGACTTGTTCAGAATAGTTTAATTGTGAATACTGCTTTTTATATGTCAATTAACTGAAAGGTTTGGTAAGTAGATTATGAACTGATATAGGAAAAATGTTATGTATGCTCAATGGTCTGCAGATAGAGAGAAAAAGAAGAGAAGAAAACTTGAATAGTTATGTTTGCAACCAGTTAAACTACTGTGTACCTAACAGGCACGAACCATAGCCCAAAAGACTCAGAAACAGTAATGAAGAATGGGAAACTATTTTACATTTATTTATGTGTTTAATATATACAACATAAGTAAACCAACACTGGATAAACAAAAAGTAAGAAGAAATATGCCTTAGAGATAAAGATACCCATGAGAACTGATTTGAAATAAAAATCAGGATGCTGACAGTGGACAATGTTAAAAGCTTCAAAGGCAAACAAAACAGACGTGTATCTGAACAGAGGAGCAAATAACAAATTAAAGAGGAGGAAGCATCCTGGGAAATCACGTCTAGATTACAGTATGTAATTACAGGATTTGCAGCTTGATAAAGCAATTTATTATAGCAGTGGATTAATTTTAAGTCATGGGTGAACACCAAGATCTGAAAAAGAGCCAGCTACTTACTTTAGCAATCTTATTCTACTCAAAAGTTGTAAGTTACAGTTTCACCTACCAGCTGCACAATGCACAACTAAAATGCACTTGATGTATGTCTTTACTTACTGATCACATAAGGGCATTCCCAAATACCTCAGACATCAAAGACAGTATTTATTATTGCATTATTATTTTTCCAGCAAACAAAAAAATGTAACTTGTTAAATTTTAAATTTTAAACTTAACTTCAATAGCCAAATCTCTAATATTCTTTTCAGAAAAAATACTGAAAATTTGAAAATAGCACAAGACAAAAGGAGCTATGAAGCTATAGACCAACTTTACTCATGAACTCAGTGAATCATGTACAACATATGAACTCAGTCACCAATGCACCCAAAAGCTAATTTCTCCATCATTTGTTTCATTTAACACAACTGTGTTCAGTCCTTTTTGTGAACCCTAATGCATAAGGAACGACATCTGAGGACTCAGTAGGCAGTACTTCCTGAAGATCCAGTTTCCCCTCTATGAGGACACCTGTGAAGACCAGCCCAGTGGGATTTATTGTTCAGAGTGGATCAAGACAGATACATACATAACTACCTTAATTATAGGGGAACAATCATAATTTTATTGATCAAAACTTTAAACACAGATAGCTCAAAGGAATTTGATTTAAATGATACAAACCTTTTCATCATCTATTATACAAATCTGAGAACTTAATTGGCTTTGTGCAGCCTGGTCTAGTGGGAGGTGTCCTTGCTTATAGCAGGGAGGTTCGAACCTGATGATCTGAAGGTCCCTTCCAACCTTAATGATTCAATGATTCTATAAATTCTATGCAAGTAATTCCTATACATCAAGAAGTCTAGGCATATTCCTACAGGAATTCTAACTACTGGAAAGAATATTTAAGCAAATATGTAAAGCTGATTAATTCGCCAGAAGATACATCAGAATGTATAAAATGCAGAGATAAAAATTATTCTGTGCTCTGTATCTGATGTACATGATATAGAACTGATAAAGATATATGGAAGAGAAAAAGAAGGAAAACCTGTAATTGAACTGAAATGTTAATGCTGAGAGACCAATTTTACTTGACCCTGATTTTAAAATAAAAATAATACTTTTAGAACCTGTGGAATATTAAACTGTTTGTTCGTCTCTTAGAGCTTACTTACTTCACTTGCCTACATTCCTACAAATGAAGAGAGCTAGTCCAATTTGCAGTCAGACCTTAACTTATTTGAAGTAAAAATAAGTAAGACTTATAACCTCTTTGCTACTGTTTAAAGAAGCATAACAATCTTTGTCCATTTTTGTCAGACAGTACAAATAATGCTATTAATGGTGAAGTAGAAGACATAAGAAAATAGCTTTTTTAATCAATTGTTCTAACTCTGTTTCATGCCATTCTAATAGTTTTTTATGATCTTTAAAATTTTTATAACCTCCTTTGTAAGTGTCTTGAATTGCAAGGGAAAAAAAACTGCTTCAAGACCAGAAATAGAAATATGAATATGAGAGAAATAAAATTGTCTGGTTACCATGAGGTTTGGCAGAAAAATCATGGACAGAAATCGTATGCATATTTACAGATTCACTTTGCATACATAATGACCATGATTGCAGTCAATCAAACATTAACTTATCCAATTGATCATTTGTGCAGCAAATCCTTAGCAAAGTATCATTTAGTTATGAAAGCAAATTCACACCCATTGTGCATGCACCCTTGCATGTCTGACCTTCTAAATACCAGACCCTATGTTTACTGTGATTTACATGTCATGTAGATGATCATTAGGAACTGGGGTAGAATCTTAATGACTGCAGTTTATATACATTCAGTGCTCACCTGGGCAGGACTTGGCCCAAACAGGTGCAGGTTTTTTGCTGGTTCAGAAAAGGATCAGCGACAAAGGGATTCACAAAGCTACAGGACTGCACACAAACCATACACATTCAAATAACCAGCAGATCAGATGATAAAAATAAGCTTGGAATAATTTCCAAAGCACACAGCTGGCTTAGTTGTGTAAACCTTGAAAAATCAGTATTTTAGGGATTGTACAACCCTGCCCAGGAAGCAGCAGCACAGAAATTGGGCAGTCTGTGGAAGTGAGTCACTGGTTCTGTAGAAATACAAATGTGACTTCAGCAGCAGATTGAAAAGGGATTTAGGGAGGTATATCAGTTCTTGCAAGAGGTCAGTAACAGAGTGAGCAGAACAAAGACCTCATGATAAGAACACTTGTGCCACCAAAATGGCTACTGTTTAGGACATTTAGGACACAAACAGCACTGTCATGGAAGAACCAGTTTCTCTGCTTCTCCCCGAACTTAACCATGACACTGACATAAATCTGTCAAGAGAGGTATGGAGGGTCAAGGGGGTGAGAAAAGTGAAGTACAGCAAAAATTTCAGCACACAATATAAAGCTAGGAGTGTGGACTGGCAATTTCATCATAAAACATGATGTTGCTCAGTTTCATCTCTTTCTAAGGTACAAGTTGACTTGAACACTTCTTTTTATCTCACAGTGCAAAGACATGAAGTGTACATTTTACAATCTGTGTCCAGCTATTGCACTAGCAAAGTAGGCTCTTCTGTGACATCTGAACTGTTAAAACTAGTCAGACCATTTAGTCCACTGCATTACCCCTTTAGTAGCAAGTTGTTTTTCTTTTACCAACACAGCCAGAAAACTATATAAAGAATTACATGTAGTCAAAAGCAAGAACACTAATATTTCTTTCTTATTCCTACTTAGCCAACAAAACAATCTCAGTGAAAAATCTCATTATTATAACCACAAGTTACAAATGTCTAGCTTTTTTGAAAAATCCTGTTATTTAAAAATACAGTTATATATGCTGCATTATTAGTAGGTGATTAATAAAAAACCTAACAACCTATAATGTCGAGTACTCTCAGACTAACTGCAAATAAGTACATTTGTGCCATTTGAAGTAACTGTATTTTGTACTACATATTAGACAGGGGTAAAGTGGACTTCACAGAATAGCTACCAATAAATCTTGTGCAACAACACAATATGTATCAGTAAACCACAAGCATCAACATGGATTATGAGATAGAGCTTAAAAACCCATACAGCTTTTGCAGAAATAATACAATATTATCTCTCTGCAGACCTCAAGAGATCCTCAAGAAACAATGTACTGCAACATCACCAGCTCTCTGTGTTCATAAATATTACCAAATCCCCCTCAGCTCCTAAAAAATAGGCCTAAAAATCAAGGGATTTAAAGACAATAATCAACTCTATCCTTTGCCTTCTCAAGAAAGAGCTTCCAATAGCAAGGGTTATTTATTTTCTAGGAAAGTTTGGCTTCTCAGAAAATAACCTGATTTCATAGCTGGAGTTCTAGGAGAAACACTGAATAATTACATACTATATTGCAAGAGCAGGTGAGGCAGAATGTGGCATACATCTAGATTTTTCACCCATCACCCACCTACCACACATCCTCAGGTATGTGACCAGATGGGCTCTTTCAAGTTAAAACACTGCATCCTTCCCAAGAACAAGTATCTCCTCCACATCATTTCATCATGATCTATGACTCAATTATACACACCCTTACTGGAAGGACCTTTGTGGTAGCATGGCCACTAGGCAATACTGTATGCACCTAGCATGAATCACTAGCAGGTATAATGGCTATTAAATTAGACTGGTCTGTCGTGTGTAGGGCAAGAAGGTCAACACCACATCTGTAGAACTAGCCCTTTTCTTCAGGGCATTAGTGTGGATGTTACCTGGGAGGAAAGATGGCAGGAAGTGCTACTCCTGGTGTCCTGTCTTTTGCAGTCTGTGTGTTTACACACTTCATAGCCAGAATAAATGCAACTTAGAGTTGTATGTATGTATCATCAGCTGCAACGCTGGAGATGGAGGAAGGGGGGGAGGCAGGAATGAGAAAGACAGGAAGGGAGAGAAGAAGGAAGGAAATGGAGGAAGGGACTTTTGCCTGCTGGGAAAGAGATGCCAAGAAAAGGCTCCTGGTGATCATTTCTGATATACTGTCTCAAACTAGGGGATGAGTTGCAATCCCTACATGGATCCGTTGTGTCCCATTTTGTAGGCTTAAGTTTTTAGAGTGGACACTTGCAGTACATTATTTACATGTAAAAGATAGTTTGGGATTTCAGATAAATTATTTTAGACATAAATATTGTAAGATATTGAACCAAATTTGTAGCAATGACTGCCTAAAGAAGAAAAAAAAATAAAAATACTATAGTTTACTAGTCTTTTAATAAAAAGTTACAAATATGAGATACTCAATTTTCACCGTTAACTTCCAAACATATTTTTAAAATTCAGGAATAATTTTCCCTATCCAGATTGATCTAGACTGTGCTTAGCATAAGCCAACTCTTCCAGACATATTTTTGAACTTGTAGCCCAAGGAGATCTGTACAATTTACCACTCAAGGGACAATATGGCCAGTTTAACAAGTGACCAATTGAGCCAGCGATATGCAACAGGGCTCTGTAGATAGATTACATGTCATTTAGTCACTGATCATTGTTTTTTTTCTTGGTTTGTTAATAACTGGTTGTGCATGCATCTTCTAGTCACAACTGATAACCAGACATTCAATTTCAATCTCCCGTTTCAGCATATTATAACTCAACCATAAAATCTTGCCTTTGGCAGAAACCTGGTGTTCAAGGACTCAGAAGATATACATAATACACTTTTTAATCAGAAAACAAATAAGCTTTTTGAAGATTTTAAAAAGCATATTTAACCATTTTTTCACGGGTGCAGATCCCCAAACATAAGTACACTAAAATGACAACATTAAAGCCTTTTATCTAAAATTGCAACACACTAAGTGCAACAATATTGTCTCCCCAAATATAGGATACCTATAATGCAACTGTGCAATCCCAGCTGTAAACAAATATCTACCTTTTAATACTAACCTCAGCACTGTACCATAAAACATGGAGGGATAACCACAAAGGATGCCATTTCTGCTGTCTTTATTCACAGCACTTGGCATTGTCCCTGCAGGACTCTCAATGTACCTGTGGAGCAGGCCAGGGGTTGGGGCTCTACTAAACTCTGGAGGACGCATATTGGGGGAGAAATGGTATTCCACTTTGTTCCACTTTTACATGCCTGTACCTCTTTAGAGTTCAACAGCAACTCACATCAACAGATGTGAAGTATAAGTTGACTAAAGTCTGTTTTACCTCCACCATAGTATGCAATTTATATTAAATATCAGTATTTTAAAATTTATTCTGACATTAAAAGCAAAAAAAAATATTACTGTCTGGAGTTTCATGGAAATGTAATTTTTTTAAAGTTTATTAGCATGACAAAGCAGACTGTCTCTGATAAATGCAAAAACACAGCCAAATTATAATTGTTAATTCAAAAGCAAACAATCTGCCACAGAAAACATTCAAAAATCCCTACATTAAGTGCTATTATGCTGCAGGGGAATTTTCACATATTAAACAACTGGCCTAAAAGAAAAAATAAGACAGATTACAAATGAATATACTATGTACAGTAATGTTCAGTAATGTATTTTTTTATTACAAAATGATAGAAAAGTGTTACTTTGTCCCCTCTCATTTCATTAATTCTCATAGGAAGATTTTTCTGAGGTTGTCAGACAGCTGTGTTCCCTTCCTTAGAATAAGTCATAGTAAAAGAAAATCAGTTGTGAAAAAAAAAACACAAAGTAACAGAGAACTCAAAAGTAACACAAAAAGGAAAAATAAGATTTCTTGACTGTTTCATCACAGAAATCCTGAGCTATTCAGAAGATTCAAATTCAAAACAGAGGATTATCTGCTTGGGGGAAAAATATAATATAAACATGGGATATTCTGTATTTAAGTTTCATATGTTTACCTTCTGAGTACTAGAGATACTAGATAAAAAGTTCAAATAATATCTTGCAATTCTCTAAGCCAACTTTCAGAGATCACCAGACAAATCTTGCTCAAATTTACAGATGGTAAGATACTGCCCAAGTATGAGCAGTAGTGCTTTACGTTAGCTTTGAGTAAATTCTATAAATAACATCTGAAGTGCAGAGGGTCAGTGCAGAACAAGGCTCCTGGTAGCCTAGACTCAGAGAACCTGACAGGTAAAGAGAGAAAAAAAAAAAAAAAAAAAAAAAAAGGAATAAAAAAACGGGGGGGGAATCC
>NW_009953923.1:572995-584117 GCF_000747805.2 Chaetura pelagica | reverse complement strand
AAAAAAAAAAAAAAAAAAAAAGGCATGAAAAAACTGGGGTGGAATCCATGAAACCAACAGTAGGTTTTTACAATGCATGTATCTATCTTCCCCTGTCCCCAAGGGACCCTTTGTAGTCATTGAAGACCTAGCAAATACAAACATGTAATCTAAGATGGAATTAAATTCCTGTTGGAGTTTAATCAGGTGGATTTAGGCCTTTAAAGTTGTTCTTCCTTTCCATCAAGTAAAAGGCAACCCAGGATGATGAGCTCAGCTATGTAGCAGCACACTCCATCTCTCAATATGCCTGCCTCAGTTTCCCTCTATAATTCAGCTGCTTTTTGTCTCTCAGTTTTGCAGCCCCAGGCCTGGAGTGAAAAAATTTCCATGAGAAAGGGAAAGACTTAGCAAACTCTGAGCTGATGACAACATCTACATCAGGGATGCCTTTCAATGAACCCTGTAGCACTTTATGAATCAGGTTTTGCCTTTCGTGTCTCACTTGAAGATTTTTCTGGAATGTTTATTTCTACTAATCTACTTCAGAAACACATGATAAATGTTACAAGTAAAAATTATATATTATGTACAACAATTAAATTATATTTGGATTATTTCCGATTATAATTTTTATGTGGTTTCACATAAATTTAAAAAACCCAACAGCACAGCTTTTCTATGTCATTGCCATAGAACAGTTGCTGACATCTCAATCCCAATTCTCGCATTAGGCCACATTCTACATTTTCTATCTGCAGTAAAATATGGACAACATCATTAATTCTGTCTTTCCAAAATAATTACAGGTCCAGCTTTGCTAAAAATGAATGGAACCTCTATGAACACAGTGCAACAAACAAACACAACAAACAGTTGCTGAGTCTTTGAAAAATAGCCAGGAGTTACAAAGTGATAGACTGTAAGAGAAATAACATTTTAGAAAATAGTATTTTATTACATTCAATATTATTAAACTTCAAACTAAAATTAACTTAGCAAAAGATAGCTCTCTGGAAATCCTGGCTTCCCTCTGTGTATTCTGATCTCCAGTTCTCTGAGGTTTGATGTTTCCAGACTTGTTCCTTTTGGATGGACAAAAGGAATAGCACCTATACGATGATCAGATCTTGTCCATACCACAGGTTCCAGTTCTCATATTTATCAATAAATATTATAAATATTTTTAATTCCATTTGATTTTATTAGTGCTCAGAGAAGAATAAGCAATGGATATCTGTGTCATTTTCAGATTACTATAAAAATTGTCTCTGAAATGGCCTCTCTCTGCTTTCTGACACTTGTCAGCTGCAGGCTGGATCACAATACATAGAAAATGTGCTTGGAAAGCACATATGGTACCTCTGCTTTAAAATTCTGAATTTATCTCTTATCCCTCCCAGGTGCTGATGATGACATGAAGTTTTAAAGGGAATGCCTCAGATACTTTGCACAGATCTTGAATAGGACTTGAAGTACATTTCACTTACTTTGATTTCTTTCCTGATAATCAACAACAATTGTCTCAGACTTAAATATGAGGTAATATCGAGGAAAGCAGGAAAATAGGAAGTGATTATTTATGTAACCCTAACCAGCATTTACAACACTACTTACCAGACATTCATATACAAATAGGATTCTTTTTCTATTACCTCATTTGCTCTTCTGATCACTCGTTTCCCTGATTAGAGGCCAATTAAGCTATAGATCTAAGTGCAAGGTTTTTGGGGTCACTCACTCCAAATATCTCGAGTTGCCATCAGCTGGCAACAACTGGACTGCAGACCATATCCTGAGATATGATTCAACATCTTTACTGATGACCTGGATGTGGGGATTGAGTCCACCCTCAGTAAGTTCACAGATGGCACTAAGCTGGGCAGGGAGTGTCGATCTGCTGGAGGGTAGGAAGAAGCTGCAGGAGGACCTGGACAGGCTGGAGTGATGGGCTGAGGCCAACGGCATGAAATTCAACAAGACCAAGTGCGGGTCCTGCACTTTGGCCACAACAACCCCAGGCAGCGCTACAGACTGGGGGAAGAGTGGCTGGAGAGCAGCCCTGCAGAGAGGGAGATGGGAGTGCTGGTTGACAGCCAGTTGAACATGAGCCAGCAGTGTGCCCAGGTGTCCCAGAAGGCCAATGGCATCCTGGCTTGTATCAGGAATAGTGTGGCCAGCAGGAGTAGGGATGTGATTCACCCCCTATACACAGCACTGGTGAGGCCTCATCTCAAGTACTGTGTCCAGTTCTGGGCCCTTCACTGAATACTGAGGTGCTGGAGCAGGTCCAGAGGAGAGCAACAAGGATGGTGAAAGGACTAGAGAGAAAGTCTTATAGGGACAGACTGAAGGAACTCGGGTTGTTTAGCCTGGAGAAGAGGACACTTGGGGAACTTTATCATTCTCTTCAACTACCTGAAGGGAGGTTGTAGTCAGGTGGGGACTGGGCCCTTTTCCAGGCAACTACCAACAAGACAAGTGGGCATGGCCTCAAGCTGCTCCAGGGGGGTTTAGGTTGGATATTAGAAAGTACTTCCTCATGGAGAGGGTGATTAGACATTGGAATGGACTTCCCAGAGAAGTGGTGCAGGCACCATCCCTGGATGTGTTCAAGGAAAGGCTGGATATGGCATTTAGTGCCATGGTCTAGCTGATGTGGTGGTGTTTGTTCATAGGCTGGACTTGATGATCTTAAAGGTCTTTTCCAGCCTTGGTGATTCTGTGATTCTGAGGACTAGGTTGATTACATATACCCTTTAAAAGTTTTCAAGATCACTTTGAGTCAGGCAATACACTGCTATTTTTCCAGGCTAATCTGCCATGTATAAAACATCTGCTATAGCGTGTTTATAGTTCCCTTAAGGTCAGGACCATTTACAGACTTTGTGCACTCTAAGGACCTCCTTCCTCCTTTGTCTCACTACCAGAGCCCTGCAAAGGACTGACAGCATCCTCCTTCCACCTCTGTCAGCAACAGCCTGCTCTGCCTGCACAGCTCCTTGCTCTTTTCAGCCAGTGCTTGTCTGTCCTCCAAAGCCTGCCCCAGTGCCTTCAGCCTGTTGGGCCCCTCTGGCTCCACCACAGCCTGAAGTTCTCCCTTTTCCTTTCTTTTCCTCTGCTGGCTCACAAAGCAGCTTTGTGCCAGCCACAAGCCCCTAGCATCCTCTGGACCACCTGGGTATGGTACACATGGTGGTCCCTTCATTGGCTCTGGAGCAGGGCAGGGAAGCCTCTTGCTAACACAGTCAGCACTGCACTGCAATATGACTTCTGCTCTCTCACCAGTCTCCATTGCACCATGTCCCTCTTTTCAAAATCAATACAGAGCAGGTAAAAATAAAGTTCCCACGGCATTCACCTGGACACTTCATTAACAACTGACAATATATTTCCACACTCCTAGGTTTAAACGCAGGAAGCAGCCTGAAATGAACTCTTTTAAAATAGCCTTTTGAGAAAGACACCATCAAATGTTCTATTAAAATGTAAATATATTACCTCTATTATACTCCTTCCCTCCATTAATTTTATTCTTTTATCATGGTTTGTTTATTTTGGTTTCTTTCTTTCCTAAAATCCTATGCTAGTACTGATTGAGCTATCCTCTAGGTATTTTTGTAAATGACAGTGCTTAAAGATATGAGTAGTTGTTTTGCTAGTTTATTAGGGGCTGAATTGACTGAATTAACAAACCACTGAAAATAGCACAGAAAACTGTGTAGTAATCATGTACTTTCCACTTAAAAAGCTGACAACGAATATGACTGAAGAGTTGATACAATTTATTTTACATACCTCTGAAAGCCTTAGCTTTGAAAAGCTTAGGTTTTAAAGTAAATGGATTAAAAAGGATAAAAAAAAGAATGAAGTTTATTAAACGTTTTTGCTAGCACAATAGACTCTGGAACTTTTAAAATCAATAGGCCTCTCCAACTTTGACACTGCTGTGAAAAGTTTTACAACCAACATTATTGATGCTTATTTGTAGTGATGATATAGTCAAGTTGCTTTTTAGAAAAACAAGAGAAAAAAAATCCCTCCAGCAACAAAAAAGAGCCCCTTACAGTTAAGTTTGGATAAGCTAAAATTTTATAAATAGTTGAAAAGGTGAAACATTACAGTGTATTGATAGTTTTATCTTAAAAATTATTTGCATTGTATTATTAAAAAAATAATAAAAAGACGCAGTATAAAATACATTTAACAGGTCATACCATTAAGGTTTTTCCAGATAGAAAAATAAAGCTAGTTTAATTACATAATTTTCATTTCTCAGTCCTTGCTGTCCCTTGAATAAAACCACAGAAACAGGAAAGCAGAGAAATGTTCAGCTGTGCTTTCCAGGTCATACTTCTTTTTTAGAGGTGTAATAAAAAATCTGCCCACTGGACAGCAGAATACAGACCAACTCCTAGCTTGAATATCTGATCAGAGCTTTGTTCATTGCTAGTTATCAGTAAATCCTTCCAATAGGATTTTGTGTTAAGACAAGCTTCATATTTCAGACAAAAAATGGGAAAACATAAGGTCAACTTTGTGGGTTAGTAAATCCATGGATTTTATACAAATATAAAAGTGTGAATTTACAAAGAGATAGCTTTTGTAAAAGCTTATAAAGCAAACATGCAAACCCAGGGCCTGACTTGCATTACCATGAATTAGAAATCTGCTCATACCTAATTATCGTATCAATATTTGCTGAGGTCCAATTAAGTCATAAATTTTCAAATTCTTTCTCAAATTTGTGCTTCTAATTTGATCAATAATTTATTACTGACTGAAAACCAAACACACCTTATTAATACTAGATAAATAATATCCTGCCTTAATAGTGTCAAAGTTTAACAGAACAGCTGGCAGTCAGGAAATTCTGATTTTCTTTAAACATCCTATTCTACCTAGGATGGTATTAAATCTTTAGACCAAGAAGGCAGCATATTAACGATTCTATAGAAAATATCTGCAGTAAACTTCAGTACCAACAAAGTAAAAATATTATACTACTGAAGCAGAAATACATTCAGATCCAAAGCAAGCTAGAAGGTACCCATGGAAGAGAGCTCAATGAAGGAAGACAGAACATAAAACCTAAGCCAAAGAAATGAAACACAGAAAACGTACAGCAGAAAATTATATATCTTAAGTCCAGGAAGATACACATAAACATAGCTAGAAGGAAATATTAGGAACTTTAGATGAGCATACAAAATCAGAAAATATAGTAATGGAGAATTGGATTTTACAAGCAGAAGGAGTGAATCAGAAGACACGGCAGTGTTACTGCACAAAATAATAACCTAGTATGTCATTACTTTGATTACCTCATCATAGTGAAATTATTGCAACACTAGAAATAATGCTGCACAGACCAAGCAGAACATTATTAGGACTCAAGGTTAAGACTCAGACATTACACATAGGTTCTCCTTTTACTCTTTATCTAGCAGTAAGCTAGATCAAGCCTATGCCAGAAGAAAAACTACAAAAAAAAAAAAAAAAAAAAAAAAAAAAAAAAAAAAAAAAGAAGGAAGACAGAGAGAGGCACAAGTTCCTTTGATAACCAACTGGCCAAGAAGCAAAAGTGGCTGGAAGAAAATGCTTCTGCACACAGGAACAGCAAGAGGAAGGCTGCAAGAGTAGCTTGAGAGCAGGTGGATTGCCGGGGTGTGAGAGCTGAGGGCAGTGAGGGCCGCAGGCTGCCCCTCGGCTCTGAGCAGGCGGCTGTGCCAAGGATGGATGCAGCCCTTTTTTTCTAAGATGTAACAGCCTAACCCAAGTTTAAATGTGGTACTTTGGAAGTTTCCAATGTTTACAGAAGTCATAACAGTAACATATTTTCATCTGTATTAAGCCTTTGATTAGGCAGCTGTTTGGATTGTGTGCATACATCATTAATACAAGGGGGAATTTCCCCCAAACATTTCTTATCCCCCCCTCCCAAGTCCCTTGGTTCATGCTGCCATTGTCTTCCCTCCATATCATGAGTCTTCTTATATTCAAGTTCTCCCTACATCTGCTTCTGGTTTTTCTTCATGTTTTCTGGAGATGAGAATCACCTGGGGATTTATTTTCAATCGTCTGTTTCTCAAAAGCAAGGCACGTCGTCAGAGGTGTATGAAAACACAGTAAATACCAAACAGACTCAGGATATAAACTCATTTATTCATTTTCTCAAACACAGTAAAAATAAACAGAAGTTGTCTACCCTCACACTTCTCCACAGAATCACTGAATCATTTAGGTTGGAAAAGACCATTAAGATCATCAAGTCCAATAATTTAACTAACACTACCATAGCTCTGAACATGCCAGTTATTTCCAAGACTATTGTAAATTACCTTTCAGTAAGTGACAGTTGGTGCTGACATTTAAACATTACTAAATGACATGTACTAGACCTTTACATATATAAAGGAAAAAAAGACAGGAAGATTACTGTTTTCCACAGTGCTTCTAAGTGCAAAACTGACATGCTTACAAAAATAAATTTGGCAACAAATTAACACAGCTCATAAACTATAAATTTTAAGAAGAAAATACACTGATATAAAAATGTTAAAACATGGTGTTGTGGCTCCCAAGACAGGGTTCACTTAGGAAGTGTTTATCCAGATGGAGAAATCCCATTATTAATAGGCCATATCACAAAAGTACTCAGACTACTCAGAGGACTGAACACGTCAGAAAATCATAAGAATTACAGATAAAAGTCCCATTAGTCCATCTTGAAGCACTCAAGTATTAAAGCAATACTTGTGGGTGCTTTAGAAAAGAAACTGAGAGAAAGAGACATCTGTCAAAATAGATTTTTTCCCCAATGTTTCCTCCTAGAATTTTAAAAGTCTTAAAGGATGGAGCTTTTGAAATTTCTTTTAAAAAGCTCTTCCACAATTGTATAGATCTCAGTGTCAGTTAGTTGTCTTGTTATTGATCTAAACTGTCTCTTTACTCAATTATATCCCACTACATCCAGTCACATTACCTATAGTACATTTTACAGGCAATAACAAGACAGTTTTACCCTAATCAGTGCTAAGAATTTAACAAATTTTTTTGCTGCCAACCATGTAGCCACATGATTCCTGTTTCTCTAGATGGCTATCATATTGCCATTACTCATTAATTAGCCAAATAAAAATATGGAAGTTTTTGCTTTTTTTCCTTACAGTTCTGTCTGTCCACCCTTTTAATGACCCCTGTTGGATACGGAAATGCACATACATATTGCAGCAGTTTTCTTATCAGCATGGTACAGAATATTGCAACTTTGTGGTCTGGTACCTTGTCTAAGCAGATGGTAATAATTTCTTATGGGGTGAGAACAAATGTCTTGCCAATCCCTAGGTTTATTGATTTGCTGATAACCAGGAGGAGGTAAATAAATATAAGTAAATGACAAAGCAATTGAGTCTCTACTGTGTGCTAGCCCTCATCTGTAGGCATATATAATGAAATTTCTTCAGCTCTTTCCTGCAATTCTTATGATAAGTTGAATTCACCATCAGCTTAGGATCCTGACACATTTGCAAGAATATCTTTACAAAAACAGTTTTGCTACATCGACAGAGGCAGTCATTCCCTCCATCCCAAATGACATGCCTCCCCACAAACTACAGATGAAGCCTGAATAAGAACAAGATGCTAAACAAGGAACAGAAACACTGTATATGTGACTCCCTATCCCAAAGGGTACAAATAAAAAACTTATTCCTTTCTCCTCTAATGAAGCAGGTATAACTTCCCACTTGTACAGAATTACTCTCATCCATTGAAAATTGGATTTTTGCACTTTCTGCCTAGTCAACAGGATAAAAATGGGAAAAAAAACCTAAAAAAACCCCAACGCAAAACAAAACAAAAAAAAAGGCAACTTCAGAAGAACAAGCCCAAAGCAATATTCCAAGCATGAAATGGCAGAAATTCTCTGTACCTTAAAGGAATAAAGTTTTCCTCACAACTGGGTATCAGGGGGCATTACTCCTGCAGTTTATTTCACTTCACTTGATCAGCCACTTTGAATTCTTCCTCTAACTTTTTTTTTATCACACTCATATTGCATTAGCTGTCTTTCTGCCTCCATCAGCACCTCAAATGGGCCATCAAATGCTAATTTTTTCTTGAGATGAGAGGTTTGGAAAATATTCAGCCACCAAAATAATTAATAATGTCATATCCTATACACACTACATGGCATCTTCTGGGTCTTATAAATTGTTAGGTGCTGTAGCTACAATTTCTATGCAAACACATGAAACAAGTTAAAAGAATGGGGAAAAAAATGAAAAAGCAGTAACTCCTTTCTGTCAAAACTGGAAAAACAGCAGCAATTAAGCAATTTTTATGTAATCATAAGCTTAAATGCCATCTGTAGCAAAAAGCATCAGAGAGGAAATCTGACCTTCCATAAGTTCACTGACATCAATGATGGAGTATAAATACTAATCTCTTTTCACATTTTTCCACTGTCTGCCTCACTTCAAGAAATACTCTGTTGTAAATTTTTGATTGATAAATGAAACACTTTGGGGTTTGTATTGAGTTTGAAACTACTTCACAAAATTATCTCAGTTTTCCTACCAAAATACTAAGATATATGTCTTCCATTAATTTTAGTATGATTTATATGTTTGGTAAATGCTAAAAGAAAGATCCTGATTTTCTGCAGTTTGTTGTACAGGAGAATTACCTACAGAAGAAGGTATGCTTACTGTTGAGTTATTCAGTTTGGAAGAAATACAAAGATAAAAATAAATAAAATCAAATAAATTACATTACAAAAATAAAAAATTTAATTTAAATAAGAAGGTCAGTAAATTGGAAGATGTTTATTTACCATCAAGGAAGTTCTTCTTAATCGATCAGCTCAGCTGCTACTGCAGTTGCAGTGGCATTCAAAGCTTTTCATGAAGCTGATAAATATGTGGATTTTATATCTTTTTTAACTCTTCAGTTATTTCCTTTGGAAAACAACCTATTCCTTATAAAGGATTTCTGTGGCACAAATACAGCATGGGGTTCACAAGAATATTTGGGCTATAGAATGGACGTGATTCATAAAAATGCCTCGGTCATGCATGAAACTCTTGGAATTTTTTCTTGGAAATACAAAGGACAAGGCATGTATGAGCCCACAAATTTTAGGAAGAAAGATTTAATGAAAAGATTAGGAGGTTGGTTAAAAAAATAAGGCAAAAAAAATCAGTTTCCTGATCTGCCTAATTTAGTTTGCCCTGCTCTTAAGAGAAGAAATAAATTAGTATGTTATTATAACACATCTAAAAGAAAGAAGGATGTGCTGTCTGACTAGAACAAGGCCAGGAGGGGAGGATGGGAATGTGGAAAACACCCTCAAGAGATTGAGGAAGAACCCACTGACTGTCCGTCATACCAGCAAAGCTGACAACATGAAACTCACGTAAAAGGGACTATGGATGATGCCTCTGAAGGTGTCTGAGAAAAGGAATCTTGGAGAATTTTAACTGAAATTGTCATTCTTCTCAAAGGAAGGAAAAAGCACAGCAAAAGAATGAAGAATTAGTATTGTCAGAAAACTATAGCATCGGATAGGAAAACATTAGAATGACTACTAGTGATCAAGTGGGTACTTGCTGTGTGGATGGGCCTCAGAGAAGTGTGAATCAAGCTGAGATGAATGGTTGATGAGATGGGTTTTAACTTAAGAAATACAGGGGAAATTAGAAAGAGATTTTCCTCATTTGCATTAGCTACACTATTCAGTGAGGGGAAAAAAAAGGAAAACAGATTAAAATCTAGAAGCAGATGAAGTTCTGTGCATGGCTGTAGTTTACTGGAAGAGGAAAATTAGTAGGTAAGAATATGACAGTAGAATAATGATTATCACAGAAAATTTGAAAGTACAATTAGGGGAATGAAAATATTAATGTTGATGAGAACAGTAAATATGCAATCAACACAGATAATGAAAGGAACATGCCTGCATAGTCTAAAAGAAGGCTGGATCCACTAGTTCATAAAGGAAGCAACTGAAGTGCTGAAAGGCAAAGGCAACAAAATGGAGGTGTTGAAATTACAGATACAGACCTGCAAGCAGCTAGTAGAAGCATAATAGAAATATCAGGACAATGCTGGCTGAAACACAAAGCATTGTAGAAAAGTACCTTTAATGAAAGACTAGTTTCTCCAGTGAAAGAGAGAAATATTATACTGTAAGACAGCATCCATTTATTGACACAACAGCACGTGAGAAGGCATAACATGAATAAAGGATAATCCTGGATCTGAATGAATACATCCATTTGGTTTCAAAATGAGCATTGCTAATGTTCTCCACACTAACTGTGGAGAAGGTACAGGAAAGCTTTAGCCCACCTGAACTGAAAACAAATCTAAAGCAGTTTAATGTTTTCAAAAACTTCAAGTAATTGCCAGCTTTGTTTTCCACACCAATGTAAACTTCAGAATGCAATGGGACAAAGTAAGCCAGGAACAATGCCTAACAAAGAGGGAGCATAATATCATTACAGCCATGCAGACAGAGCTAAGTCAAAAAAGTAAGTTCTATTTACTTACTTATATTACTAGAAAAAGTTATAATTGAAGTACCTCTCTGCAATAGGCACAAAAGGACAAAGCACATATATTTTTACTCTTGCCTCTTAAAGAAGAAACATAAAAGATGTAAACAAAAATCCACTTGTTTTCAGTTTCCTCAATCTGATAAGATCTATATTATATTCTTATCTTTCACTCAATTCCTATTTGATGAGCATTAGTGATAGTATCAAACTAGGGCTAAATCAGGGCAGTTTCTGTACAGTGTCCAGCACAGAGAGAACCCATAATGAGGACATACAGGTACTGCCACAACAGAATCCGTTCCAAGCATTATGCACACTGCCCTCCACAGGTAGATGCTGCAGAAAAGCAGTCTAACGTGCCGGCAGAGATGTGATATTCCAAAGTGGAAGAAAGAAATAGTCAAAATGAAAAGGTGGATCTGCCTTGAAGTGCTGTTCTGCACAACATACTAAGCCGCACTGTCCTGAGGGAGACCTTATTACTTGTTTTACCACTAAAAGCCACGTGGAGGACTACACAGACAAGGTAAGTGTCCCTACAGCCATAAAAAGTAAAAGCACTAAATCAAATTACACTCTTT
>NW_009953923.1:544877-572764 GCF_000747805.2 Chaetura pelagica | reverse complement strand
CTCTTTCCTCTACCACAGTAACAGAATTGTTCTTCAGACTTCTTGAAAGTCATATTAACTTTGTCATGAGCTACATATATATTATAGAAATAAATACATGATACATGTATGAGCATATGCCTTTTTCTATATAAACAAATTCTCACTTGCTTCAGTGCTGAGTATTCTTGTCATACTTTCATCACACTGCAGTTGCATCAGAGAAGTAAAATCGTAAATATGACACTTTTCAAGTACTTTTTACATGAACTATAGCTTTGGCTTTGTTTACATGTATTAATTATTTTTAACATAGACGGTTTTTTAAATTTATTGAGGTTTCTGTTTAAGTTTTACAGCCTAAAATTTTAAGTGGGTCTTCTGTCGCTTCTTTCCTTGTATTAAGAAAAAAAAAATTACAATTCTCAGATAAAATACTTAATTCTAAATGATTGAGTTCATTTCCTTTTCACCCTTAGTGTTCTTGCTAGAAACTGGGTTTTATTACTTTTTATATTAAAGATCTCTATCTAAAGTACCTATGTAATATTTAAACAAATCTGTGTGAAAAGTGATGGAAAGCACTGAAGAGTCATTCTCTTATTACTCCTAGACTGTGGTCCTACAAACCAAAAAGGCAACAAAGTTGTCAGGCACCAATGAAGCCCTAAGCAAGTCCTAAGGGGACAATCCCCAGCCCTATTTCTCTGCACTGAGAGTGCCTTAAGTTTCTCACCTCTTCACTCTACCTGTCGAGCAGTGGTTACAAAATGAGCAGGATGTACCCAAGCAGACAGATGTCTCAGAGGGATTCTAAGCTCTGTGCAGGCAAATCAGGCCTTTCTCTGAAAGCACAACTCTCTTCTTTCACTTGTGGAGCAGCACCACTAACATCTGGCCAAGTTCTTCTGATATCTGCTCTGCTTGTTATTTTCAACTTCAATTCTTCAAAATCCAGGACTGAGTCCTGCGAGATAGCAACTGAACACATGGAATGCTCTTGGAGAAGGTGTTGTTTTTTAGAGATATCTTTACATATAGTTTGGCACTCAAAGCTATACTGCTTCTTAAGGATAGTTTCTTTTTAAATACAAGTTTGATGGTTTGTATTTCTTAGTCACGACTATGTTGGATTGCTTTCTAATAGCAAAATTATGTTTTATATGTTGTTTTACAGTTCTATTGTGGAACTGTTTTCATTTAGTTATTTCCACTGTATACTGCCACTGAAGAAATTTTTCAAAAGTTTCAGAATAAGGAGCCAAAATGAGCACTGAAAGTGTTAATTTGCTTGAATTATCTTTAAATAATGAATTATAGGACTGATAAAATAAAGGCATTTAAAAAACCAGATGATTTTGAAAAGCATTACCTTCAGAATTTTACTCAGAATGACTTGAATCCTGTCTTGCTTGCCCTTGAATGAGATATTAACTCTGGTATTACTTGAAATAGAAAAAAACCAACAACAACACACCAACAAAAAACCCAAACAAACAAAAAAACACACAAAAAAACCCTTCAGTGTGTGCACTGGAACACATTAATTTTTTTACTGTTAATATATGGTGTATTTTCATTCCCATTTTGAAAAGGATTATATTCTGACATGGCATCCTTACTTCTTTTATATCATTATGAGTTTTTTAAACAAAAATCCCCTATGCCAATCACAACTACTATTACACACTGGCATATTTAGACTAAAGCACCTATTTTGCTAACACTTAATTCAGATATTTCTTTTTCTCCCTCTTCCAGAGGGAGGAACACTGAGAAAGTTACAATTTCACTGATGCCAATTTGATCAGATTTATAACTCTCTTCAGTTCAAAGACCATGCTGATGCCTTTGGTCTGTGATTCCATTTGCATTGACCTAATGCAGAAGATTTATCAGAACTCCCTCTGGGTTTCAATGCCTTGACCACAGATTTTTTTTTCCCCTCAAAGGTTTTCAGATCTCAGCGGGACAGAGAGCAGCATTTCAGCAGCTGAGCTTGGTTTGTTGTTTTTTTCTGAACAAGTCTAGATGGTAGTTGAGGTGGTTTTAGGCAATTACTCCCATAGCCTGCTCTTCTGGTTTAACATGCCTGTTCCAAGGGAAAGTAAGACAAGCCAGCTTTGATGTCTTCCCTCTAACTTTGGCACCATCCGGTATGCGCAGAAGTTGACATTATAAAAAGGACTTGGTTAAGATGCCTGTGGGGGAAAGTCAACAGCCTAGAGAAAGTACAAAACATATCCTGTGTTTAAATAAAAAAAGCTTTATGTGTGGCTTCATCCTGGCTCAAACCAGGACATGTTCTTAGTAAAAATTCAGAAGATTTTAAATAAAAAGAAAAAAATGAACAAAAATCCCTCTACGACCAGTTTGTTCTTGAATATACAATCTATCATTTAAAGCTTTAAGTTGACTACTTCTGTCTATCAAAACAGAGGGTTGGGATATCCAGTCAGCCAAAAATCAGGGGAGGAAGAGGCAACACCTACAAAAACAAATCAAAAAGTGTTATCCATTTAATCTGAATATGGTGAGGATCAACAATGTTAGGACACGCTTGGGTATTGCTTTTCAATACTTCCTCAACCAAAACTCCATTTAACCTCTGGCACTGAATAGTTACTTGAGTTTTGAGATTACAACAGTATTTTCTTTCCAGCCTCTTTTGAACCAAACCACCAAAACACATCACGCAGTGCAAGTCAACAAAGAACTACAGAATATCATCAGTGTTTTAAAGAGGATTCAACTTTATGGGCTTTGATATCAAGACTGAATAAGGAAAATTATGTCATATGCAATAAATTGCTAAGTAAAGCTTATGGAGAGTTAGTGCAAAGTTCACTAAATCATCCCTTTTCAAAGTGCTGGCAAAACAGTTAACAGGGAAAATGTTAAAGTAGTAATACAAAAAAATAATATTTGGCATAATCTTATATTTTTATTCTAAGATTAATTACAACATGGGAAAACCTATAAAGTGGAAAATACCTTTTAAAAGTGGATAAAAGGTGAGCTTAAATTAAATAAAAACTTTGTTATTAGAAAAAACGTTTTTAAAAATACGTTTTCTGGGTTGCAGAACAATATGAAGGTTTTCTGGAGACCTTTGTAAATCATATCGAAGAAAGAAGAAAGGAGATGTTCTTGTTTATTTCTTAAGGTATCATTCATGGTCAATAAGTTTTGAAATGATCCTGCACTTGCTCTTTCAGAAGTATTTCAGCTTCATAAACTCTAATTCTAAATTTAAAGATTTCTTGGTAACAGTAAAAAGAAGTAGTCAGAATTAAGCATCAGATGTTTTCAAGGGAAAAATTATTTTGAAGCCAAGACCTGGATGACTGGGAGGTTATGTTATATAGTTCTTTGCCAGAGGGAAAAGAATGGGACAAATTATTATACTGGTGCCAATGGTGCTCTATGTTTGACCATTTAATCTTTTGTAATAGTTTGTATCAAACCTGAAGACAAGATGAATTCAGAATAATGTTTAGAACTTGGACATACTATCCTCTGCCAAATAAAATCATCAGCAAAGAATGAGGCATGTTCAGAAAGATATTTCATTTAAATACTTTATGGGGGTTTTTTGTTTTGTTTTGTTGGGGTTTTTTTAGCATAAGTCCAGAACTGTAGGTGCTAAAAACCACTCTAGAAGCAGAAAAGGAACAAGCAAGATTTGTCTTGTCACTCAAATAGCCTTCCTGACAAAATACATCTGGCAATGACCATGTAGTCAGTTTAAATTTTCTGAAAACTGAATGGTTTCAACTTCAGTCTGTACTTCCAGGGACTGGAAAGCCTTTGTATTTGAGTAATTTGTCATAGTTACACCTGAATAGGTGTCAAAAAGAACAGTTAGGCTGGAAGGTACATAAGTTATTAATGACTCCTACGCAAACTGCAAAACTATCACAAGAGTAGTTCCTTTAATTTTTCAAAATACAAAGCAAATTAAACAAATCCATTGAAAACTTTGTGAGACATTACAATTTAAAAAAAATTAAATTTTCTTTTTTCCTGTATTTTGCTATGTTTGAGCCTAACAGCAGATTTCAGGATTTCAAGTTCTAAATCAGATGTTGACTCACATCTTGTAAAAGATCTTCACCTTTAAGGGGACTTCCTGAGCTATTGATCCTCGAGGACTTATCCATATAAACAAGATAAAACTTTCCTTTGTTGTTTAAAACTCACTTTCTTGCTTTTAACACCACATCAGCAAGCCATTCAAATTTTAAAAAGACACACACACACATATGAGGTGATTGTTTTGATGACAGCACTTCCCAAAGCAGCTTTGCTCCTTCCAAAATCTCTTTTCTTCTTCTGATGTTTCTACATTTCAATGTATTCCCAACATTTTTTTTCCTTTCTTCCTTCTGCTGTGATTTTAATGCTTCTTTCCCCATATTCTCTTACATTTAAAAAAGCTTTTTTTTACCCCACAAATTATCTGTCTTTTCAACCTAATCTTTTCTGAAAGCTCACTACTTCTGTGAAGTGTTTTTTTAATCCTCTATATATCTATCATAGGTGTCCAAGCTGAATAATTTGTATCTGATTTACACAGTCTACTTATTCTGCTATGTATCTGCAGCAGCAATCACTGTGATTGGAAAAACTAGGGCTCAATCAGTGACCTTCCATAAAGAACAACAGTCACAAGCCTCTAAACTGAGTTAACTCCACAGCTATGCCTGTGACAAATTCACATTGTTGGTTCTACCACTGGATTAAGTCAGGGATCTGGAAGACATATTGCATGCCACCGGTCTCTGGAAGATACACCTCTGATACTTACTAACATCAAGTGCATTGCTTAATCCATAAAGAATAACATAAAGAATAATAACATAACTCCATAAAGAATAACAGAAATATATGTCTCCTGATATGTTCATTAGGATGAGCATGAAATAGGAAAACTGTATTAATAATTGTATAGAGAATCTACACTAGAGACTCAAATTGGGAAAAATATAATGCTTTCAGAAAGAAGTTTATTTTGCTGACTGGTTGGACAATCCAAACGTAGACAGCAGGGCAGCGAGTTAACTTCCAGCTCTCTCAGTTGCTGTGCCCCTTTCACTGTGCCAGCATTAGAATAAATATTCAACTTAAAGATATTTTGAAAGCTAATACTCTTAGTGCATCATGGTAGATTTCAACAATCAGAGCTTTTTTCTCTAAGTACATCCTTGACAGGTGTGTCAGCTACTGAAGCATTCGGATATGCCCATGATCTGCCAACAATTTATAACAAAAATCCACCCAAATGCCACTATTAAAGGGGCAAGCCTGAGCTCCCATCTAACACCTCTTCTGCAAGCAGGAGCTTCTTCACAGTGGAAGAGCCTTTCAGATCAGCTGCACTATGAACTTTCAGTTCTCTAAGTCACATTAGTTAGATTTCACTAGCACTAAGTCAGTGAAGACTGAGCCAAAGACAGCACGGCGCAGCGCAGCCATATCTGTCTGCTGTTACTAATTCCGCCACCCCATTTAGCAACAGGCCCGCACTGTCCTCATTTAATCTTTTATTACTAATGTAGCTGATGATGTCCTTCTCACTGCCCTTGACTAGTCTCTATGCCAGTTGAGTGTCACTCTTCCTAAAATCCTCCTGCATGCCTGGACAATCTTTCTAAATTCCTCTTTTGAATACTGTCTGGTTTTCACCTCCCCTACGGTCCCATTTCGCAGTGCACCTCTCAGTTACAAAAAAAAAAAAGTACCTAGGGGTACCAGGGAATGTTTTTGACCATCTGGGCAGAGGAATATCATTGGTATTTCTAGATACAGGCTCATTTTATGCGACTAAGTTTTTCTGTGCAGCCATTCATCCTGAAGCCATCACATTGTGCACTATCAACAACCTTTATGCCTCATGAGACTTGACAGGTAGGTATCTCAGTTTTATATCTCTATCCTGTAAGTTAATCTTTTTGTCTCATATGGGACTTCCAGATAATTCAAGCAATTAGAATATACCATCATAATTTCAAAATATGGGATAAATCTGCATACTTATTTCTTCTCTATAATTCAGTATTACAACAGACAGTTTCAATGAAGGCAACATGACCAGCGTGCACAATCCATTAGTGTTAATGGTGCAGAGCACAGACTGTGCTTGGAAAAAACAGCTGCATCCATCTTCTTTGACCTGCCATCTTTGACTTTGCATCAACAAATAAATTTTCTGTTGTGCATACCTGGATTAACACAGGCTCCTAGAGGACTCAATGCCTTATTCACCTACATAATCCATGAAAGAAAGGAGTACTTACTATTTGTTGGAGAACATACCTAATAAGTAAGTCTCTGGTGACTTCACTTGACCAGCCAGATGATGGAGGGTTTGGTTTTTCTAGTTGCCCCTTTGGCTACATCTACTATACACCTTAAGTTTGTCAGTAGAAGACATTCCAGACAGACCTCCTCCCAAGACCCTAGCCAGCAATATTATCTGTTTTTTCCCTCCTCATAAACTATTCACTGCTACCTTTACCATGTTTCCTTAATAACCTTCAGTTGATGTGAGCTGTGATCATGTTTTTGATGTTTTTTAGGCTGAACTTTACTCCTGATTGATAAGAGAAATCATAGTCTGGTATTTACCTTGCCAGAGAAGCTCAGAAAGGATGCAAGCTTTCTCCTTCCCTCCTTAACCCTGCTCATTTTGCCCTTGCACAGGCAATGATTTACCAGAGCATAATACTTTCTGGCTGGATTATTCAGTTATAAGTACAGCTTACTGCTGTACAGGAGTTGTACCACTCTTGTACATTTTTTCCTTTGTACTGTATTTGCATTATATTCATTAGACATTCAATGCCACAAGCAGAGTAACATAGCCTCATAACCTGGAGTGTATTATGCTCAGTCATATAATCAACAACTGCATTTTCATCTCCTCCTTAATGCTCTAGTGCTCGTCCCTCCCTAACCTTTACCAAATACACAGTCCAAGTCTCTATACACGACAACACAAGTGTACCGATGGAAAAACATGGGCATATATTTCTGGATTCAAGCCTGAAAATAAGTATATCAGAAACTGAGTGTTGAAAATCACAAGAGTTTTGCTACTGTGCTTGATGTATAGTGACTGTATCACACATGGAATAAACGAGCAGAGAAACTTAACACAGCAAAGTCTGTTACCATTGCAATGATTATTTGTACAGCACCAAAGTGTCCCTGATTCTTTGCAGACTACTTAAGTGTAATACCCTGAATAGCCGGAAACTTTTTTGAAAAATTAAGTGCAGTGCAGTGTCAGAAGCCATGCCAGTATTACTGGTGCTGATACCAGCACTGGAAGTATTATCCAAAGGGGCTCTGAACAGGAACATGCAGAAGAAGAAGGAACTTGGTGAATGGGATGTGGAAAACTTTCAACAGAAAAGGGTACCATGACAGAAGACACTCATTAGAAAGAAAGAAAGAGAATGGAAACAGCTATCACACTGAGCATTTGATGGAAAAGGTTTGTAACATACACAATACTATATCCCAGTGTGAGACCATCCCTGGGATAGGAGCATGTTTGCATATGACATTCAAGTTTCTGTACTGAAGACTCTGACATACTTGGAATAAAAATCATAGTTTGAATAATCACTACAGAGTCATTTCCCTATGGTTTCTAGTAAAGCTGAGCCACCAGACAGGGAAAGGTAACTGCTACCCTAGAAGAGCTTTTATGCACAGTAAAGCCATAATGAATGCAAGCTCAAGTAAGTAAACTGGTAAATCCTAATCTTTCAGAAAAAGATATTTTACATGGATTTTGGGACTTCCACTACTTATTGTTTCCCCTTAGCAGAAGGCAGAGGGCTTATATGACTAAACCCTCATCACTGCATGGGTGGCATTGACTTGAGCTGGAGGCAGAACCCAGAACTTCTCATCCTTCTTCAGGAAATCACAGTCTTAGGATAGCCAGAGAGCCTGGCAACTCCTGAAGCATTTTACACCATGTGAGGAAAGAGTAGGATCTCCTGAAAAAATCCAGACCAGAGAGAAATTACAGGAACAATGATGCATAATGAATCTCTTTACTTCTTTCTCAAAACAAATAAACAGACAACCAGCCAACTAACAACAAAAAAATCTACCACAGCATGTCAGAGGGATCAAATTATGAGAAACCAACACTGTGACCCTTACTACATAAATGCTCCACCCAAGCATCACAAAGATTCAGTAAAGGAAGCTCCATCTACCCTTTTCCGTGCATGCATGGTGAGAGGAAAACATGCACACATATAATGACATGCTGGTGTGCACATCAGGGTGAGAGGGAGAACAGCCCTCACCTACACACCTAACCATTCCATGCCTCTTCTGTAGCTCAGAGAAAAGCTGAAGTGCCTTCACAAATTTTCTTTCCAAACTTTGGCAGTTCTCTGCTTGGTTTAGGATTTTATTAAGCTGTAGAGTAATTCCTCTAATCAGAGCAAGGAATACTGTTGACAGTGGACTTAGTTTTATGAGGAAACATTTTAAAAGCCATTCTGACATTCAAAAGACATAAATGTTAGTACAAATTGAACTACAGCACTCGGTGCATCTCATTCATTTTGTCAGCTACTGTGAGACAATTTTCCTGGGGAAATGAAGCAATAATGTCTGAAGGCCTGATTTTTCAGACTTGTTAAGACATACAGCTCCAGATGTTATCACAGGAATCTACAGTGCTGACTGGTTCTGGAAATTGGGCTGTGGATATATAAAGCCTTACCTCGTGCTTGTCTAAAAGGCACATAGTAGAGGACAAAAAGTAAATATCATGCTTTCAAAATAAACCTTGTCTTGCCTCCCCTTTTAAGTATAAAATTACAAATTAGTGTTACAGATAAAATTAATGGTTTTGGAAGTAAATTCTGTGTAAGATTTGTTTTCATTTATATCTGTTGATAGAACAGGCCTTCACTTACAGTTCAGTGACTTACAAGGAAAAACTCTTCAATATATGACTTCTGCTATAACTTCATAAGCAGTTGCTCTGGAAATGTAAGACTTGCCTGCGGCCATGCACTTAATCTAACTTGAGCTATCTAAGCTCTCTAGTCTTGGAGAACCTTGTCTTGCTTTGACATATTGCAGTCTTCTCTGTACGTTATGTCCCGTATGAACCAAACAGCATGTAGGTGTAAATCTTTCATCATATGCAGTGCAAATACACACACAGGCAAGGGCATTCTTACTAGTAAAAAGCAGTTCTAAACATTTACCTTTGCTTTCTAAGTGCCAGTAGTAGGCAAGATACATTAAACTTACGTTTTCATCACAAAAAGCAAGTTTGCTTCTAGGCACATGAAAAGCTAAGTGATTTTCATAGCTGGGAGCAAGCACAGTGACCCCACAGCAGCCCTTGGCATTGCTAGCAGGGGGTTTGTGCCCAGAGTGAGTGACAATGAGCCTCTTCTGCTGTGTGTCAGAGGCCAGACTGGCACCTTGAAGACATTAAGGTGAGTCCAAGTCATTTTATTTATTTTTTTTGCTATATTCTTTAAGCAGAAATTAATTCCCCCTTGTTCTGTACTGGCATCTAGCGTTTGTCCTGGGAAGCATTAGGGTCAAACTATCTGCTTTAGAAATAGTGAATGAAGATGTGACTGCCCACCACTTGCATGCTGGCACCCCTCGGCATTAAGCTACTGTTACAGACAGGGAATAAGTTCTTACCCACACTTCAATACATGGAATGTCAATTTAGTTTAAACCACCATATCAAGGCAGACAAGAAGCCACTTCATAGCCCAGCTTAGGGCTTTGGGTCACAAGTCCTTCAGAACTGCCTCAGCGTGGTGTGCCTGAAGAGTGGTCAGCATGTAAAGAGAGTGAATGATCTAGACTTTACAGAGTCCAAATGCAAACTTTGCTGTAAAGCTAGTATTTGTCTGCACACATACTGCATGTCACTACAGATAACAGAAAGGCTGCTGAAAACATTAAAAGCTAAAACAATATTGAATAGTTGCCACTTAGAATTTCTAATTCCTACTATCATTATGTTTATATTTAAAGGAGCTATGTTTTAAAATCAGAAACAAAGAATACTCGGAGGAGGTGGTGGGTTTTCTTTTTAAGTGTAATCATATGAGAATCAACAAAAATAAATAAGATTCCTGCACTTTGGCTGACATGCAGTTACTGTCAGGTATCATCAATGCTTAAGATGATGGCTTTAAGAAAAAAAAAAAAAAATGGCTTTAAGAGAAAATTTCACCTGCTTCATTTCCTGCTTTTTGCATAATGACTGACTCTTCTCTTCCGTTTAGTTTTTTTTCTAATTGCTACATCTGCAGTAGGAAACAGTAAATAATCTTTCCCTCTCATTCACTCCTGACATTTGAGGTCAAATCCAACAAAACCTCAGGCTCTGTCCTAGAATGAGAAGAAACACTTCAAAAGCCTTGGAGAATCTGTGCCTCAAAGACAGGTCTCTTTAGTGTGGCTATCATCTGAATTCTTCTGTTTGTGAATTAAATTCTATGTATCAAAACTGAAATGCAAAAAAAAAATAATAATAACTTTCTTCCTGTTATTCAATCCAGAGTGTGAGACTCAGACTTGGCCTATCCAATTCCCTGTATATTCAAAAGCAGCTAGAAATAACTCTCAGATTTTTGCTTGTCTCCATATTGAAGAAAATCAGAAATAAATCTCATTGAATTAAAGAACTTGAATAAACTAAAAAAAATATTCTAGCTTGAAATCTACCTGTAGCTTATTTTTATTCTACTGTATTTAAAGATTTTAAAATCAATTTTTAGATTTGTGAAAACTGTAAAAATGTGTGACCATATTTGTTTCCTGATGTCCAGTAATTGTAAGTATTAAAATAAAAATTGTTAATACAGTTTAATTGTCAACTGAACATACACCAAACAGTTAATCTATTTTTAAACATTTCCAGTCTGTGTGCTGCAATATATTTTAGCTCCCACAATAATAGTTCTTTGGTTTTATGTGTGCTGCATGAATGTAAAAAAGATGGCACACAGCACTAGGATATCAACTGCCTACTTGGAGAATGATTAATTTAAGATAAATAGATGCTGGCTTCAGCTGCACTGATTGTATTTCCTATCCCACACTGCAGAATCAGTTTTCCACTCAGATGTTGTAAAACATATGCAGGAATCATTCTTTTCCTCTCACAAACCACAGTGCATCACAGATTTAATCTTGCTCTTCTGTACTCTGAGGCTGAATTTAATTTTACTTCTGCCATCAGCCTAATAGACAAAAAATGCCTCCTATTTATTTTAATACATAAACTCTAAACTCATGTTATATTGATTTCATCCCACTTCAATTTCTTGGTTTAACAGCAAATAACATAGAGCTTAACTCTGTCTAAAAGTATGTAGTGGGGTCACTTGGAAGAATTTTTTTAAAACATAAAGAAATTACAACATATCTAGCTGAGAACATATGTGATTTCATAATGATCATGGGACTTACCCAACAAGAAACATGCATAAAGACATTAAAAAAAAAGAATCTCACATATTTTTTTTCAGAGCTACAAAAACAAGACTATCTATTTGTTCCATTGTAAAATATATTTTTTAAAAAGACACCTTCTAGAAAAGCTAATGGCTTTGTCTTACAAGGTTGCACATCCCCGAAAACTCTGCCCTACCAGGTTCAGAGCAAACAGCATCTCCCACTCCACAATTAAGTATCCCAGATGGAGTCTGTATCTCTGTTCCTCTGCCTGTAGGAGTTGTCCCACTCACCATAAACAATTAATTCACACAGCAACCGAGAGTGGATGTGGAAGAGAGGAAAGGAAAGGAAACCAGGATCGGGCAAAGCTAGAACATCAGACAAATACATTTGAAATCTAGCAAAAAAATCCAACCAAAACCAAAACAAAACAAAAACACAAATCAAAACAAAAACAAATCAAAACAAACAAAGCAAACAAACAAAACAAAAAAACAACAAACAAAAAACCCAACAGAAACATCAAAAACCACTACGCTTTTGGGAAAAGATTATTTCAACAAACTTACCAACCAAAGAAATTAAAGAAAAATTCTCAAATCTGCTTCATTTTATTCCATGGAAAAAGGCAACTTTTAGCACCCAAATATTATGTTTGCCAATAGTGTAGGTATAGGTTTCTCTTTTACCTTGAAACATGCTGCCAGATACTGGAGCAAACGTGCCTTCTGCAAAGGAAGGAATAAGAAGTACAATACTGACTTAACAATACAGTTTATTTCTAAAAAATACTTATTTAAGAAGGAATTTGATGTATGTCACTGTGCTGGGCATAAATGATAGGGTTTAATCAGCAGGGTGCTGCAGTCATGACGTGTGATGGGAAGCCATGAACTGCCATGCATCAATAAAAACAAATTGCAGCCACACAATTCCCCCCACCCACAAAAACTGTAACCAGCCAGGTAGCAGCTGCTGGGGACAGGAGACACACTGCAGAGAAGACCCACCAAGGCACAGCTGGAGATGCACACTCGAAAGGAGACTTTCCATGATGAAGGAGCAGAGACAACCTTGACAGACTGTGACACAGCCCATGGGCAACCCACACAGGGGCAGGAACACCCTCAAAGGACTGTGGCTTGCAGATAACTCGGCAGGGCAGAGGACCAGCAATAAAAAGGGAAAACCAGCCAGCAGAGACCTTTATGCACATGATCCCAGACTTTCACATGCCCCATTCATTGCTTCTATGAAGGAAATGGGATGGATGGAGTGGAGTAACTAGTCATGAGCATTATGGAAGTGGAGAATAGGAAGGGGTAGGATGAGTGCTTGGCTTGCTTGGAGTATGGGGGAGAGGAGGACAGGTGTTCACTTAAGATTTTGATTCCTAATGACCCTAAGCATACCTTGGAATAGGTTCTTTTAAAGAACTGCTTAATAACTTTTTTCTCAAGTAAGTAACTAGAGATAGATTTTGAACTGAGATCAGACTGACCTTCAAGTGGAGCAACTTCAACAGCTTTTCACATCAGTCAATATGCAGTAAGTCAGATAAGCATCCCTTCCGTTGGATGTAAAGAAGAAAAGAAAAAAAAAAGAGGAAAAAAAGGTCCATGTGCACTTTAATATTATATTATTTTGTATTAGGCATATGGATTCTTATAACTAACCTCAACATTTTTATTTCTTCTATGTAAGCATTTAAAGCAGATGTAAATTATTCCAATAAACAGCCTGGAAATTTGCCTGCATCATCACAGAAAAGACAGTAATAAAGATGTGAATGTTAGGAACCACCTATAGAAATGAAAGATTATTTTACTCCTCGTTCCCATTTATTGTCTTCCCAGCAGTCTTCCAAGCCAGGAATTAGTGCTGCACAATGATTTAGAGTTTTAAACATTTGTCCACAATAATCAAAAACAATCACTATACCATTTTATGCAAACTACCAAGCATTCAGCAGATTTATGACAAATTTAGATGAAACTGCTTCTTCTAATGGAACAACATATTTAATACACACAGTAATTTTTAATTATGTGCACAGTTTTATGCTTCTAGTGTTTTTTTTTAAATAGTAGAAGCTTTATCTTGAAAACTTCAAAATGTTATGTCATATCTATTGCAAATCCTTGACAATAAATAGTGTGAGGAGCAGCTCTTAACCTCTACCAGGCAGAATTCTCTGTCTGAGTCACTTGAAAAGATTCCTGGTATGTTACCTTGTCTTAAAATGTTGGATATTCTTCCTCTATCTCATGCCTTACAAATAATCAATAAAAGGCCATTGTACAGTTCTGAAGTTATGTCCACAGGCAGAAGCAGGCTCCTTTCCTAGCTGCAGAGCAATTTAAATCCTTTGGAGTATCTCCTTATTGCAATTCTCCTTCCTGGTACATGCTTGCTAAGAGTTACAGACATAGTACAGGAGATTTACACACATGCAAAGGAAATGTATCTACAGGCAGGAGTGCTTTGTATATATGGAAACACAGTGCAATGTAAGAAGTTCATATAAACTCATTACATAAATCCAAGTCCTCGGAACTTTGCGACTGTTACCACATTTTTAGGATTCTAGTTATGCTTCACCATGGATGAAAAAACCCTGGCATTTTGATGGAACTCCTGATTGTCATTACAAGCACAGTCACAGCTGTAGCATGGACAAAGCTACAGTTGAGCACAAGCAAGACATGGGCTACCCTTCAGGCAAGCCAAATTTAGACCTCAGAAATCACCCACTGTGCATAGTTACACAATGGAGTAGAATTCTCTAAATCTAACATTTTAAACACCAATTGTCTTATACAAAGATGAACCATGTCAAAACCCCTCTCATTCACAGATTATGGTATTTCAAATTTCAGATGCTGAAATTAATGCTACATGAAAACGGAAAAATGCCCACTATGGTGGCACAGCAGCATCAGCCCATATTCTTTCATATGCTATATAGGCATATGTAAGTCAGATTAAAAGACAGATAATACCATGATGTAAGTTCTACAGTGAGGTGCAAGGCACACTCTCCAAACTGAAGAGATGCTCATAACATTATCGAAAAACAGCAGTGACATCAACAGGACTACATGGGTATAAGCCTGGAAGAGTTAAAGTGACATTCTATACATGTATTTTCTGCTGAGATGTCTGTTCATTTCTAAGGACCCAATAACCATCAAATATCCTGTCTGTTAGGGTCCAGGCCATTTGGCACAAAGAACTTGCCTTATTTATAACATTCAGTGTTCTGTATACTCAGTAATTATTTTTTAAGTGATGAGTGAGTCCCTGTTTCTGAATCTTGCTGTAAGGAAGAAAGGTACAAACATCACAGCCACATTTTTTTCTCACACTCAGACTCCATCAATATAAAGTAGATCCATCATTGGTTAAGCTGCAGAAAGCTGATGAGCTAAAACCTAAGAAATTTGTTAGTAGCAAAAGCCAAATTATCTTTGTTATATGGTGAATTAAAAGCTGTTCCAAAAGCTTACACAATTTAAGACTGAAACCACAAAATTTCTTGGCTAATATTGAGATGACTACAAACACTTCTGTGTTAGTCTAACCTGCATGAGGTGTCCTTCAAGCTGTAATTTTTTTTATAAAATTATATGCTTTAATCTAACTTCATTGGATATATGGACTAGGGGTCATATTATGAATGAATGAATGAATGAATGAATGAACGAACGAACGAACAAATGAATCCCACCACAGAATAAAGCCATAGAAATATGTCTTGGTACAGTTACGTTTCACCTGATTCCATCAAATGGGATACTCCAATGCATCAAACTGACCTCAGAAGTTTAAATTTGAAAGGAGGTTTAAGATAACTAAACAAGTTTTAAAACCATTTTTGTGGCCTCAGGAAAGTATTAAATACATTTTCTGCAGTACAGTGACATACCTTGGCATTATATGTCCATATATACAGGAAATAATTAAATCTCTTATTGTGAAAGCTTGAAAGTGAAATTTCATTTAAGTTAGAACACTTGCATGCTATTTTATACCTTGGATTATTTTTATTTATACATGAAAATACATTTTAATTTTGTTTATAAAATATTTTTGCATATAGCTGATTTTAAAGTAGAAAGTAATTTGTCCAACAAAAGAAAAAATGGAGAATATTAAAGATAGAAATGGGGATTATATAAAAATAGTGTTTCTTGCACTGACTTCTAAGGAATGCTTTGACTTCCATTCATGCAGATAATCCTATTGATTCAGGCAATGCTTGCAAGACTGAATCTTATTTTTAAAAGACACAGTAAGATATTGAGATAGTATCCCTAAACTAGGTATAGACAGTATACGAAAATCACCTGTTCCTCCTCTTACAGATATATACTTTCCTGAAGCAGAAAGTTGAGTGTTGTGGCAGTACAAGTGGATGGAGCTGCTTGGCTGGAGAGCTACAGCAAGGAAGAAGGAAGGTAGAGAGCATGTATGGAGCATGCAACATTCTACTTGTCTAAGCCTCAGTTTATACCTGTATCATTATTTCTATGGATAATGCTTCATTAATTCTTGGAGCCTTCGCTGAGGGAGGCAGCAGGACCCTGTACCTGCCAGTCTGCATAAAGCAGAAAGTCTTAATGCAGAACCCAAGCCTGCCTGTTGCACATTTAACCAGCTCTGTTACTAGCAATTTTACAGTTTTTCACCACATGAGCAACACAGAGGTCTCTAGACAGCTCACCTCTCAGGCAAGCCTGAGATATGTGCCTGCACTGACTTTCAAACTCAATCTGTTTTTACTCATTACTGTTTTCATGAAACCCATTCTTGCCATTTAAGCTGACTTCAGCAGCCTGCTGCTATTGATAACCATTAATGTCTAGGACACAAAGAAGAAACATTTACTCACAGATTTCCAAAGCTCTCATTAATGATGCCTGGGAATGTGACACTTAACAAAATGAGATGTCTCTGGGTATCTGCTTTTCATCACAAAACGCTGAGTCACATTTTGCTCTAATTTACACATGTGCTCCCTAAATGATTCATTGAGATTGTCTGCACATAAATAACAACTGAACTTCTGCTTTCAAAGCCAAGTCCTCCCCAATCCCCAAACCACACACATTCCAAATACACCATTCTGAGCCGTAACTGCTCTCCTGGGTCACAGTGGGCAATAAGGAGTTTTCCTAATTAATCTGATTTCAGCTTTTGATTGCACCAAAAAAACTCTGAAAGCTTTTTGCAATGAAAACTCATTCTCTTGCAAGTCAAATTCCATTGAAATGTGTACATAGGAGGTAAGGTTCCATGCAGTCCTCAGAGGTAAACCATGGAATGTGGCCTGTAATAGTATTGCAGGTCTTGTCCTTTGAAGCCTTAAGAAAAGCCTTCCAAACAGCAGATCACATACTCCAATTCTTTGCTTGAAGGGACCTCTGTACAGCCCAGAATACTTTAGTACCTTGGACAGCATGTTAGTATAATTACGCTACATCCATGTAAGTTTAACAGAATTTATGTCTGGTGATGGTTATATCTTATTGCATTAAAACTGTGGCTTGCTGCTTGAGTCCATGTCATGTATTCATATCATCTTTGCCCATGTGTGAGGCAACAAGATATCTGTTGCTTCCAATAAGTGACATTTAGACACCTGCTGAGCCTGGGAAGAGTGCCTGACCTTTGGAGTCCATTGCTGTCGTGAACCAAAGACATTTTGCCACTTTGAAAAATTGCTGCTTTTGAAAAGAACATCTCCAGACATGGTGACTGTGCAGCTGCTGCACCCACATCAAAAGTGGCAATGGAACAAATAAACACCTATTTCTTAATATGAAATCTGATCCAAAAAGATGGGTGAGTAATTTATAGTTACAGTTTTCCAAGGTAACACAGATTAAGGAAATGTATGCAGTTAGGCAGGAAAAAGGCAACTATAAAATCTCAGATTATTATTAAAAGACAGATTTAGTAAAGTTAAAGAAGCAAACAAAGAATCAAAGAAACCACATACAAAGTCTGAAGAGCTTAAAGCAGAATTTAGGAGATTTTAAGCCCTTCAACAAAAATAGAATCCAAAATCTCCAGATCAATCTAAACCTGGAGGTATGAAAACTATGTTTGAAATGAAAGATGGTACAAGGGCAGTGCCAAGAATTCTGAGCATGCCCAGGACTCCCCGTAGCAAACACTAGCCTCTCAGCAGAGCTCATCATCTTTGCCAAATCAAAGCACAATTGCTCAGAAGTGTCTGGAAGAACAGACTTGCTCTGAGCGTGATAAACACCCACCAACATTGTTAGGTTTTTTAATTCAGAAACACAGCTAGAGGAGAAAGGCTTTATCACAACTCAGTGCTTAAAGAACTTGTCTAGAAATTGAGAGTGCCCTGTTATGTGTCCTAACTGTGACCAAACTCCAAATCTTACCTACAACCTCCCACAAGTGCTCTAATAATCACACAGATGTCTGCACTTTAGAATTTTTTCCTGTTTTGGTCTTTTGTGTGTTTTTTTTTTACTCTTACAACCACCATGAAAATGAACAAGCTAGATGACTGTTGAATTTCTTAATCTAAAAATACATAGGTACCTGCTTCACTCAGACACTGCAGGAATACTTAAAGCATAGTCAACAGGCAAGAGCAGTATAAATGCCAAGTACTGGTACTACTACTAGTAGCAATAATAATAATACTTGACATTTGTATAGTACCTTCCATCTGGGAATCACAACACACTTTACAAAAATCAATTACTAAGATGCTGTGTGGTGGGTAAGTATTATCTACCTTTTATGGATGACAAAGCACAGGCTCATATCGGTTAATTGAATTGCCAAAGTTACCCAGGAGGCAGGCATAGAACCACAATAGATAGCGCACATATCACCTCCTCTGTCATCTCTAACCACCAGGAATTCTTCTTTCCGGTGTATCACCTATTTACTCTCACTTATCATTTTTGTGAGCTGTCTTCAACAAGTAATTTTCATTATCTTTTCTATCATTATAAATTATGGAATTAAGGACACCACACTAGCAAATATACCCCTGTCCCTTTATTTCCAGAATATGTCTTATGCAGCATGACATGAATAATCCATTTCCATGTAGTAATACCCATTAATATGTATTCTTCTTTATTTTATTTTATTTTTCTGTTTTGGTGAAGGAATAAAGTATAGCCTTCTCAACAGAAAATATTTTGGTAGATTTTACAAAACCAGAAACCATAAATAAAACTACCTGTATTCTTTCTGGTCCTAGATACCAACACCGAGACTTTGTTATTCTCACTTATGCTTACAAATGTCATTATTTGAAAGAAGCACTTCTGATTAGGGCGAGTTTCCCTACTGCAATGTGCTCATTTATTCTCATGTAAAAATTGTTTTTCAAAAGTATTGCATAGGTGACTGCACAATCTAATTACTTTTTCTTTTGCCTATTGATTAAGAGACAGTGGATTCTAATATTTTTTTAAATAACACAAAATCATGCCTGTATAGTCAGGAACAATCTCAGGCCACCCCCCCTCTCTGCTATCTCAGCCAGCAAGCTGCTCAAAGATTCTGGCTGTTGAGTGCTCCATACAAGTGAGTCCCACCTGCAAAATCTGACTTCTGAGCTCACAGTCCTGTTAAGAGGGAGGCTGTACCTGCCTGGGACTGCACCTCGCTGTGCAATCTCAAAGCAACTGATGTAACATTGACTGCTTGCACTAATTATTTGAATAATACATAAATATATCAGTGGTCTGACATTTTTAGACTATTCTGAGCTTGACACAGACACCACCTGATTTCTGCTAAAATTTTTCTCCTTCATTAACAATGTCAATGCATTATCATTTTTTTTTCAAATGTCAGGGATGTCCACTAATGTCTACTAAAATCAAGGATCTCTGCTCATGTCTCATACCTAGACATTTAGGTGCACAGAGAGTTTCACAGATTGGAAAAGGTAGAAATCTCATTAAAATTCACAGAGCCAAGATATATCAAGTAAAGTATGCTGCCACTCGACCCAGGGAAAAATTACTGACACTCTTCTCATAAATTAATGAGATAAATTATTAGCCCTTTTAATATTAACATATAATGGATTTATAGAAATGTAATATAATTTTTTAAGGTATACATTCATTTCCTCATACACATTGCTTCCCTCTGGAATAAAAATAGTGTTTTACCAGAACACTAGATCCCATCTTCTCCAGCTTTAGTGAAAATGTATTTTCCTTCCCCTATTTATGCATCTTTTAAAAATGGCAGGAGTACTGACATACTGTAGTTTAGAAACTGGATCATGAAAACAGTCTACGTGCACATATCATTAATCTCCCCTGACTTCAAGGAATGTCTCTTTCCTTTGTACAACCAGTTCATAACAAAGAAGCAAACTACCTCCTCATTTTGCCTCTTTCTTGCACCACTCCCTCTTGAGATTAATGAATGAGCTTCACAAATACTGCTGCTCCTGCTGCTGCTTCACAGAGCCCTGCCTGCACAGGCTGCTTCTTGGAGGAAGGGGCCACAGGGACCTTCTTTTCTTCCTCGTACCTCCTTTTCCTCAACTCCTACTCTTTGCCTTTCTCCATGTACCAACTCCCTGGGTGTGTACACCCTGCACGGAGCCATCCTGCAGTAGTGAGAGCAAAGTACATCATTGCTCTCTAGGAACAACCAGGCAGACATAATGGAAGAAAGCAAAGCATCCCTTCTTATAGCAGTTATTATTACGTTCTTTTTCTCCTGTCCTTCCCTTCTCCAGGCTTGCTGAAGGTATTTTTACCAAATGAATGCATAAAACAGAGGGGAAGGGAGGCAATCAGATGTCCACAAGAATTCCAGTATTCAGTGAAAACATTATCACATTCCTTCTCCTGTCCTCAGGCTGCAGTGAGGAGGGCTAAAATCAAATTTAGGTTCAAAGCTCTTTCTGCTATGGCAACTTTAATTCAAGTTGACTTAGCATGGGAAGTCCTTGTGCATGTGAAAAAGAGGCTGTTTTCCCTTCAATAAGACAATGCAGCAACACTATTTCCAAAACAGCCGAAGGATGCTGGCCTAAATTTTGAACAGTCACCTTTTTTATTCTTTCTTATTTTGAGAGTGCAAAAAGGAGAAACAGACAGTCACCTATTTCTCATAAAAACTCTAAAGAATCACTCTCTGTAATGTGTTAAGATTGTTCACTTTTGAAAAATCACAACATATTAACAAAATTAGAACAGTCTTTAAAAGCACTATTGTGGATGGTGTTGCCCATTCTTCATCTTACAGACCCTAGCAAACTTTTCTACATATTTATTTTTAATATATAATTATACCAACTGTCCATATTCACATTTTTAACAGCTCTACCACCTAGAAGATGAAATCACTTAACTTTCAATATCCCTGGTAATTCAAAATTTTCCTTGCTCAAAAGCCGGTATTTCCTATGCCCATACCATTACATGCCATATAAACTTTAAAATATGTTTATATTAAGTTTTAAACATTTCTAAACTTTTAAAAGACATATTTCTGTGGCTGATTCTGAACACTGGATTACAGCTTCTAACCTTTCCATAAGAGAAACCTAATTATATATCAGATCACATTCCAAACACAAGCAGCACTCAATTTACTTTAAAGGTATTTCAACCTCAACAATTTTAAAGATAATTTAAAATTAACTCCTCTTTATGAGCACTTACATTAACCTTGTTTGCTGCCAAGCCAAACCTGACAGAAACTGTCAGTAATCCACAAAGATCTGAGAGTAATCTGACTGACTTTCCACTTCATAAAATAATTACAGGACTGCAAATATATTTGTTCTTCATGAAAATAAAAATGCTGCTTGAAATTTTGTATTACATTCCTTATAAAAGCGTATGATGTCATTTTTTTGCCGTTGTTGTTTGTTAATATGCTATGCCAATATTTATCTAATAACATGATTTTTATGCAATCAGGAAAAAAACAAGACCCTCATGTGCCAATTATAAACCAAATTAACACCAAGTCATCTTTTCAACTTCACCATATGCAGGATTAAGCCTTGAACTGACATTATCCATCATTGTATCCGTATAAGACAAAATTAATTTGATATGTTAATTTTGTACTCTATGGTAGTATTGATTCTTAAATACCCATGGGAGCATAAAATGTTCTAAGAATGAGTAAGACATACCACAGCATATGGCAGAGTAATTGCACAGGAGACAGGATTTTCTATAAACATTTTAGAAGAGATTTTGCTGAAAATCATGAGAGCTAAACTCCACAAAACTTGAAACTACCAGAAGAAGCACAGAACAATTCCCGTGCTAGTTACAGGGGTACATAACGTACCTTTCTGACCTCTCGCTGGGTGCAAATGCCAGCCCTTGAAGCAGGGATGAAGCAGCAACCTGCTGCTGCATTCTTCTCCCCAGCCTGCTATAAGCACCCAAAGCATCTGTGACACTTTGCCAATATTAACAAATGGCTCAGATAAATTACTGCAGATGCCTGCCAAAAAACTACACTTCCTAGGGACATACCTACCACGAAAAGTTTTGCTCCTGCATCTGGAAAAGCTATTTATCCATTCCCTTCTTTAAACAAAATAATTCTGAGCACCATACCTAAAGAAGGGAACTCCTAATATTTTCCTGGCAAAAGCTGCATTTTCTCAGAATTTTAGTTTGTAATAAGTACACTTAGTCTGCTACCACAGCAACACTTTATAGTTCACACAGAGTAATAAAAACACTGGAATGACAGTCATGCAGGGGAGGCAGTTCACTTATCTGTGTAGTAAAACCAACCCTTCTTCTATTACATTGCCTGTAACCCGTAAGTACATCCAAACTAACTACACATAAATTAACCAAAATAATACGTAACCGGTGTCTCAATTGTTCTGGAGCTGGGATTAAAACAGTGCCAGTCTGCTAAATATCACAGTGAGAGAGCTGCAGTTGCAGAGTAGTTCACTAGGCACCTACAGAGAGTGAAAATATTCACATACACACAATCACCAAAATTGCCAAAGCTTTTACCTCTTTTTTCAATTATTTTAGATCAACTGTCACGATGCAGACCTTTGCCAATAGATGAATACTTTTTCTCTAACATACTGTTAGTAGGAAAACAAAACCAATGGAAAACACATGAATTTTCCCATATTTATCTTCCCCTATTTTTCTGTAACTTTCACCTTCTAGAGGCAGCTCTCCCCATCAACCCCATTCGGCTGAATCATTATGGACTCCAAGCACATCTCAGAAAGGCAGGATGAACAACCCAGGCCTTCACATTTCCATCTTCTATGTTCTCTCCCAAATTTCCTCCTGAACTTTTGGATGGAGACAGAGAGAGCTGTGACTAGCAGGTACTACAATGCACATAGAGTAGCACTGGTAGTGGATGTACCAAGACATGGGCCAGCAGAGGTGTCACATATATCCACCCCAGACAGAGAAACTGAAGCAGCCCCACAAAACTCCTTGCAACCCCACAGACATAATTTTCCAATGTCATCCAATCATCACTGAGTATGGTGGCATCAACAACTTGAAGGACTAAGAGTACCCAGAGGTGATTCCCTTTTGTCCAGTGAAGCACCAAGCTTAAAAGTTTCCTGACAGTGGGTGACCTGCCATCACTCAGATCCCCAGCTGTGAGAGCACTGCTGTTGTGCACTCTGTGCAGAGCTGAAACAGCAGAGCTGTCTCTCTGTTCTTGTGAAGAGAGAATACCTACATGGAAATAAATGCCAGCCCTACTATTTCATCCAAGGGGAGGGTCCCTCTGAAGTCATTAAACAGAAGGCTTTCTCCTCAAGCAGCCTTACAGATAATGGCTGTTGGCAAGTTTCTAGTACATATTATGTTAGAGGAAATTACCAGAATGGCAGCACTGTAATCTAAGATGAAAACAAACAAACAAAAATCCCTAACAGGGCAGCTAAACATACAAACCCAGAGAAATCCATCTTATCTTTTTAATAAAATATTATGTGTTAGATTTCCAAAAGAAAATTATACAGCTGGTGTTAACTGGCCTGGTCACTCACTCACCCACAAAAGTTTTAACAGCAGAGAACAGGATATTAGCTTAATATCCAGATATTAAAAGAATACTAGGCATGTGATTAATATTAATTAATATTGGGATATTAAGTTCAATCCATAATTCAAACTCCAAAAGCCCAGTGCGCTGCATTTCTAAGCTAGCAAGAGTTGGGATTGAATTCTGCTGAGGTTTTTCTCTGCTGGAAAGATAAAAAGTGCTTTATATATGTCTTTTACTTTATTCCAACCAGAAATCTGGATCCTGAAAGCAAGTGGCACTGATGTTACTATGATGAGCATCTGAAATACAGCATAACAACATCCCACTGTGAATAACCCCAGAACTGTCCTTCTTAATGAACATTTATCTGCTATGAGGCTAAGAAATGTGGAAGATAGTTCTGAGTCAAACTGCACGCTCTCTGGGAAGCATACCTCTGTGTTCTTTGACAGCCGTTCTATACCATTGCTGATTAATCCCAAAATATATGTATTACCCTAAAGCCCTCAAAAAATATCTGATGTCTCATTTCAGCACTTCTTTGAGTTTGTTTCCTTCCACGGGCAACTAAGCTTTACACAAGTTTTCTTCTGTATTATGTGCTGTTACCTCAATGAGGAAAGATGGCTTGAAAGCAAAAATCCTGGGTACATAAGTTGCATGGACCTAATTGCCAGCTGTGGGATAACTCCAATGCATCCAGAGCCTGAGCAAGGTTCAGTATCATGAAACAGAGAAGACCAAGAAACACTCAGATGAAGCAAATTCGAGATAGCGAATGCTGCTATCCAAAAAACAGAAACAGAAGGTCTCTGGTGCCTACAGGTAAGACCAAGACGAGCAAAGAACCAAAACCGGTTGAGGGTGTAATGTTCTGAGAATTCCTGATTCCTTGGAGTTACTCCAGATTTAGACAACAAAAAGTGGTATTAGTTTGGGCTAGATTTCAACTGAAGTCAGGGATGGTCCACCCATATAGGACCAGCCGTGCAGGGCAGCAGAACCCAAGAAGCAGCAATCCCTTACCCCATAGAGGGAAGAGATTTCATGGCCTGGTAAAAACAGGAGGGAGGCTTTTACCTGTCTTTACTGAGCAGCCCACGTCAGTGGTGTTGCACTCTCTTGGAATGGAAGCCACATGCTGATAACTGTCCCTGCCCTATGCCAGTTCCCAAACCCTTCCCAAGGAATGTCTGGGCCTACTTGGTCCATGCCACAAGCATACTAGAAACAACGCTCACAATTTCACAGTTTGCTGATTAATTCCAGTGCCTGGCACATTCCCTGGTGTTGTTTACTACTACACACAGCCTTTGAGGATCTGAGTCTCAGCACTCTCTGTAGCAAACTCATTTACTTTGCAATTAACCTCCCTGTTTACATGTACTATGCCCCTTCCTTTCCTCTTTCCAGTCACTTTTAAAAACCAAGTCCTGTCCACACGTGCCAGCTGTACTGCCTACATGTCTTTGTTCACTGTCCTTGAGAGCAGAGGCAAGGATTCACATTTTTATTGTTTGTTCTGCTCATTATGAAGTACAGTGTAAAATTGTGGTACTAAATCACTGTACCTGAGGCCTCATTCTTGATATGCAGATCTTATAAAAATATATTAGTAGCATCAAGTAGCAAAAAATTGACAGTTCTATGTTTCTTCAGATACCACATATCCTTTTTAACTCTGTAAGAGACTTGAACCCTACCATTTACCCTAGAGTAGGCTGTAATCAAAAGCATCAATCTTTTTAAGGCTGTCTAATGCCTAATGCCTACATTCGCCATCCTTATTATGTTAAGTATAAACATAACTAAGTACACAGCAATTATTGGAAAGAATAGAGTTTCTTTTAGAATATACAACACAAGTAGCCATATCTTCTCTTGTAAGGAGACAGCTCAGAATGCTTTTTATATTTAAAACTCTTCAGCATAAGGCACTACAATTACTTGAGCTGTTATTTATTCTTAAGAGGCAATCAGGAAGCCAATTAGAATTTCTAGAACAGCTCCAGGCAAGTGGAAGGTCAAGATCTGGACTTGACCCAAGTGGACACGATAGAAAAGGCTGCCAGTGATTTGTCACATTCATGGTGATTTCATCTACTAACTCTGATTGTTTTGCTGTGAGTTTGGTTTTTTTTGTTATTTTTTTTTAATTATCCAAGATCACAGTATTGCTTTGTACAGCAATCAATTGTAGAAGCTAAAAATAGTTTTAAAAAATACAGATTTCAAGTAACTTTTAACTAATAGTTTTATTCTTCAGATGGTGCTAATCTGAGCATCAGGGAGTCAATATTATGGCCATTAGACATATTTTGGCAAAAGCTTTGGATAAGCAACGCTATTTGGGTAAAGGGAAAAAATCATTCAAGGTCCTTACTATTTAATTTTAAAGATGAACTCCAGGTTTAAAAAACAACGTTGAAAATATTTTTTCTAGTGGAAAATTTCTAAGTGTACATACCTAAGAGCCTCATTTGCTTGAAGAGTCCACAGACAGTGGAAACAAAGCATTTTTGCTGTGGATTTTAATCACATTTCTCTACCTTTGGTTTTATTGACTGTGAAGATTAGGCTCTATTAAGACATTCTGTAAATTTGTTTAAACTTCTTTCAAGGGAAGAAACATTTTTAACTTCTCCAAATTTGCTGTTTATAATGATCTCTGCTGATTACAGTTGTCATGTATATACAATAAACATGAAAAACTAAAGGCTGATCCCACAAGCCATAGATATAAACATCAGTGTTTCTTTAAGGTGAAGAAATAATATTATGAATAGATATTCAGACTAGTAGACAGCTGTCAAAAAAAAAAACAACAAAAAAACAACAAAAAAACAAAAAAACCACCCAACTTAAAAAAACCCTGAAGAACAAACAAACAAACAAATCCAACTCTGTTTGCTCTATTTCCCTTTCCTCATTAGAAGTCATAGCACGGCATATGAATATAACTCTATTTCAGTCATCACTTTTAGAAATACCTGCTTCACATAATAAGAACCCAAATGCTGTCAATTCTCTTTTTTTGTAAAACTTCATAGAATGAAAACTTGTTCCCCAATAATAATAAGACAGCTCTAAACCTGTGCTGCACAGATTTATTAACCTCACCAAAATGAAAGGCGTATCTTCTTCAACAAGACTTACCATTTTCAAATAAGATGTGCTCTAGGGAATAATTTTAGAAGCCATTTTTTGTTTATGTTGAGAGGAGGGTTAACTTCCAAGATAAATAAACATGATGTGGCATCAGTGTTTTTTGAAGTTTCACTTCTCAAATACACTTATTGTAATGCTAAGCAGTAAAACATATATTGTACACTTTACAGCTAATAAAAAACACCTGTTCCACATTGGTATACAATACATTATGCTGATAAACAGATCTTCAGCAAAAGAGATTAACAAAATGTAAAACCAGCATGTTTACATATTTAACGCTTCTTTCAATGTCATTATTGTTTAATAGGATACAAATAAAACGTCTGCATCAAAGATCACACAACTCTATACAGATTTTTCTATTGATAATTAGGAACCACAAAAATTTGTATTAGTCACTCCCAGAGAAAAAAAACTTTTAGAAGTGCTGTTATTTTGTGAACAAATCACTGGCTTAACATTGCTGACCCTTCCTCATGTTGCCTCTTTGCCACACTGAATAGTCAAGGATTTATTTGTCACTCCAATTAAAATTCAAAATCTTTGTATATAGTACCAACTTTTTTTGACTGGGCTCACAGAACTATTTTTTTTCACATGTGATTTCCTGTCTCTAAAGTGAACTAAGAGTATATTAAAACACTAGAAAAATGCTAGTGTCCATTCATGTAGATGTATACAACAGAATAACCTTAGACTTCTGCCAAGGAAGAGCAGTATTATAGCTTTGTAAGGACTGCAGTTAAGCATTCAGACAGCTGGGAGAAGCAGCCTACATATTCATGGACTTTTATAGGAAGGATATTTATTATTTGGTATGCAGAAACTACTTGCATATACCTCATGTTGTGAGCTTTTGTCTTTTGCTGTATGTAGACCTACATGACTACACTTTTTAATTTTATTTTCTGAACAAATTCTCAATAGCTATGTGATAATTTCTGATCTGGTGCTCATCAGACCAGCAGCAACTCCTGAGATGTTGGGTTCACCTCTCAGGCTGCTGTTTGCGGCCATCCTGGGTATCCTTTTCCTACACCCTATTGCCTTCCAGCACACCAGAGCAGCCAGAGCAGCATCAAGAACTAAGCACTGCCTTTCCCACACAGAGAAAACCTTATTATTATCCAGTCCAGTTATCACCCACCTTAGCCAGCATTTGGACCACAGTATTCACCAAGCAACCAATGCAATGATCACTGAAAATTCTTTCC
>NW_009953923.1:541179-544592 GCF_000747805.2 Chaetura pelagica | reverse complement strand
TGTAAGACATCAACAGGAGATTCTTGTAATCACAGAGAAGGGCTCAAAATATCAAACTCTGAACTTGGGTTTCCCAGTCTCTAATATAAGGTGGCATAAATATACACCCTTTGCTTTCTCTTAGACCCCCTCTCCAAAAAGAAAAAATCTATAATCAAAGCTTTTCATACCTCACAGAGAGCAATGCTTCCACTGTAGATGTCATCATCAGCACAGAAAATGTAAATTAATACAAACAAAAAACTCGTACTGATCACTTCTGAAACTCAGAAAAAATTACAAAAGTAAAACTGTAAAAATCTGAATATGAAAACTTTTATTTGAAAAGAAAAAATATATAAAACAGTTTAATAAATACAACAGTTTGCATTTCTAGCAGACCCTCTGATCTTACTATTCATACAGATTTATTTTCTAATTTTAACTAAAAAATCCCAGCTACCAATATTTTGTTATCAAAGGGTCTATTTTAGGAAGCTCCATCCTTATGCATTTTCCGTGTAGTTTCACAAGCCTTCGTAACATGTTACAATTTAAGTTGGAAATGCAGGCTGCAGATTTACAGCAGATTACAACTGAGAATTTTCTCAACGACGTCAAACACCTCTCTCTAGTTCAGTCTGAGCAGAATATAGATAAACTATTTCTGTTGACACAAATGCACTAAATCTGCTTTAGAATGTATTCCAGGGAAAACATCAATTGAAAAATTGATACCAACTAGAGTTCATTAATGTATGAATTGTTTCAGAGCTGCATGCAATCTCCCAGCAATACTTCTATTTCTTTAGTTGAACCAGCTTGCCAATTATCATTATACATAACTATGAAACTGGGACAAAATTTTAATGATGGTGTTTACATCTTATCCAATATGCACATAAATTTATTCTAGTATAAAATACCAAAAAAAGCTGTCATTAAAGCATCTTACAACTGGGTTCAGAACAATACATTATGAGCAGTGAACAGCATTTTCAGGCATGTGTACCTACCCCATAACAAATCCTGTTACTCATGCGCAGTAATTATTGTACAAGACAAGCAGTGGTATCTGCTCACATAAAACAGAAATTCAGGAGTCAATTCTGGATATTCAACTCTAATAACACACTAGCTATCGCTGGTATCACCTGTACAGATTATCACAATAAATTCAAGTTATTTTAATACTGTTCATCCAGAGTTTTGACCATTCAAAGGTGAACAGCAGAGCTGGTTGAATCTTGAAAAAAACAGTGTTTGTAACTGCTGATGTGAATACTAAATAGCACTTTTAAAGCATCTTCTTCTTACTATTCAGAAAAGTTTGTATGCATGGACTTGTGCATGCACATATGTTTACAGAATGACTGTTTTTCCCCAGTGAAGACTGCTTAATTATTTGGATAAACAAACTGAATTTTAAGGGTACTGCATGTTAGGTTGGGAATTTCAGCTCCTGCAGGCCCATGTACACATCTGTATTTCTCTTTGGCATTGACTTGACCCCGAATTAAACTTAACTTGACCTTTAAAAAAAGTATCCCTGATCTGTGATTATTTTTTTTACTGTTGTAGGTATAATAAACTTTCACAGAAAGATCCTGGATCTTGAGCTCTAAAAGCAGGATTACAGCTTCTGCCATGTGACATAACAAATGTGATACACTGTCTTCCACAGTGAAGACCTTGCGGACATCATGGAAGATACGTCCATATAAGAAGCAAGGCTTATACAGGTAGACAGACATATAAAGCAGCAAAACTGAATCTTTTGCAATGTGCTACAGTGGCATTTTAAAAAAACCCAAACAACAGTATTTCAGCAGGCAGATTAAAACATTTTCAATTTCTATTTTTTTCCACAGGAAAGTCAACCTTTTTCCCAAGGGAACAATTTTCCACATTCTCCTTAATACAACCCACAGATTTTCTAATGTAAGTGAGAAAAATTACATTTGCAGGTAATGATGACTTAAGTAATCAGCTGAGATGGAATAAAAAAACTTAATGAAGGTTCTTCATCTAAAGTGCCAAAAAAACCCTAAAACATAAAAGCCCCAAGCCTTATAGCCAAGGCTACACAGTCTACCAGGGAAACCCACATAGGAAAAAAACTACTTACACTCTGACCAGTCTTTAAAAGCTTTCTTTTCCTTCTCCATTTAGCAACAGTTTGCAGGGAGCTGTTGCAAATCCTTTCTGGCAGGGAGTAAGTACATTCCAATTATTAAATTCTTTTGACCACAGGTTTTAAGCAATGAACCCAATCTCAAATGAAAGCCTTTGCACAAACAAAGTTATTCGCTTTATTTATTCTTTCAGTGGTCAAAAGAAAACGTTGGTTTAGCCAGAAGAAAGAGCTGGAGCATCCTCCCCAGGCAGGCAGGCCAGCTCTGACCATGGACAGCTCTTGTGCACAGGAGACCAGAAGGCAGAGCAGAAGCAGGGAGAGGAACAGCCTTTAACATTTAGATCCTGGGTAGCAGCTCAACCCACTACCTGAGGGAGCATCCATTTCACAAACTCTAGATCTCTACATCCATTTTACAAATGTGTACTCAATGCAGATTAAAAAAATAATAAAATAATAATAATAATTAAAACAATTAAAAACCCAACCTAACCTGCTAAGCTCTGGGTGAGTAAAATGCATATGAACTGAGAGTGAGAATGTAAATGGATGCAAAGGCAATATCTCTGTAAGTAATGGACAAACAAGCAGTGCCACATGAAAAATAAGAGAGAAATTGATCTGGTTTAACAACTCAATTGAGTGACCAATAAAAATACTAGAATGCTGGAAAGGTGCTGTCAAACATAAAGCACCTGTTTAACATTACTGTTAATTGCAGGTAAAGGAAATGGTGCAAGCAGAAATTGGTTGAAGATTATTAAATTTAATTGCAATGATATATACAAAACACTGCCAAAATACATTACACAGAATCATGTTTAATAGAAGGCGTGAGCAGCAATGCTACATGTGACTAATTCATATTTTCTGAAAGTTCTTTCTGTCTCTCACATCACAGAGAAAAGGAACCACAAAATCAGGAAATAAGGCTACTGAAAGGTGCAGTGTGGGCTGCACAGATGTTCCTCTCCTCCAGCACAATGGTGACCTTAGCATTGGTAGGGAACACACTTGGCCCACTCTGAGACATGAAGTGGCCAGAACCAATGACATTAAAAAGAGTTAAGCAGGAGTGCCTCCCCTTGGTCTGTGTAAGGCAGGTAAGCCAACTCCACGCTTCCAGCAGAGTAAGCAGGATTCCCCCTGGCAGGTGGCCACTGCTGCTGGAGGCAGCTGCCAGAGACTTTGGGCACACAAGAGTGAAAGTACCACTTTCAGTTTTCTTTCCTATTTCTCCTTCTTTTTCTTTCTACATTATCTTGTTAGTACGAGTTCTTCCTGCCCCACCCCCCCC
>NW_009953923.1:536684-541106 GCF_000747805.2 Chaetura pelagica | reverse complement strand
ATCGCGTTTCTCCCCGCCCCCCCCCCCCCCCCCCATGCTTTTCTTTCAAAGGAACTACCCAAAAAAGATTATTTGTTGGTGCTGCCAGATCATTATTTATCCCTTTATGATATATTTCTTAAGTGAAATTTTACTTCCCATGCATTTTCTTTGGTAATGTCTAAAGCACACCCTTCCTCTGCTTTCAGTCCTGCAGAGGGTGCAACCACAGTGCTGAGGGATGACTCGCTCATGATCAGAAACTCATGAGTTACTTGGTCCCCCAGCTAATCACCCAGTTACACAGTGGATTCTCCTTTAAACTGCTGCCAGCTAGACTGCATTTCACACAGTACACGTTCACCAGGTCTAGCCTGTAAATTGCCTTCTCACAACTGTGCTTGGCACACATGCCTCCTCACTGGTGGGAAACAGAAAACTGGCATTTTTCGTGGCAGTCTCGGTGCTACTAGCATTTCCTCACTAGGCCCAGGCAGATGGAGAGAGTCCAACCTCTATTTATGGTAACTCAGCTCACAAACACACTTAAATTTTTTAAGAAGTTTCCAAGTGCCCAGCATTGTTATCCATTACAGAGTAACAAGGTGCTACTGAGTCCTGGTTATACCTGCTTTAGTGCTGGAACAGCAGGCTTGCAGCTCAGTATCAACCAAACAGCCATTATTTCCAAGTACCTGCAATGTACCTATTTAGAACTACTGAAGACTCTGGACATGGGGTGAGAACTGTGCTTTATAAAGGTAGCTCTGTGTAACAAAGAAGCACTTCTCCCCTCCATAACCCAAAGAAACTAGGCAAGCACTAAGTGCAACAGAGTAGCTGCTTGACAGCTTTATTAGAAAACAGCTTAGAGAAGTACATGAAAAATACTGTATTCAGCTGAAGCTGCAGGGTACAATGGAAGAAAAATAATTAGCCAAGTCAGAAATTTGCTAAGGCACTGGGTCTTCTGAGTCTTGTATTTCCTTCAAAATACAAAGGACCTTTAAGTAACAAGTAGTAAACGAGACTTTGTTTACAACTCACCTTAAAAATCCACAAGCAGAACAGTGCACCCTAACATCTTTGGATCAGAAATTATTCAGAAGCAAGGGGGCCATCTGCTGAATTCCCAGTACCATTTTCTGCTGTATCCTGGAAGATGTTCTTTGCAAGTTTCACAGGCAAGTCCTTTTCAGTGCCAGTTTTGCTAGGCCTGCAAGGTGTGACAGTAAACCTCTGAGCAGGTTTGGCTGCCAGTGAATATTGCAGTATGTCTATCATGACTGCAAAAAACTAAAACCAGAACATGGATCACTGTCATCTATTCAGGACTCAAAAATCCTGTAAACAATATGATCAGTCTGAAGTGTATTGTAGTACCTCTGTATCATACAGTATTTCATTAAACAGAAAGTTTCAGGGACACAAAACTTTTTCATAAGATGTTAATGAACATAAGTTTCCACATAAATAAAAAAAAACTTAGAGCACAGAATCAGGTATCTAAAATAAGCAGCTTCCTTCCTTGGGTAACTGTCCTTTATCCTCAGTAAGCGTTGACAATACTCTCAAAATCAGCTTTGCCTTCCACGTGCAAGTCTATCAAAACACCACTGATACATGATTCACTGGTGACTGCTTCTAATTCCACTCTTTCAGAGTTAATTACCACTAACTTCAGATCCCAGTTTCGATGCATTCCTCGCCCATCCCTTTTAGAATATGTGAAACTGGCCAAAGGAAAGGTAGAATCTTTAAAAGATTTTATGACAATGTCGTCACACATCCACATGCACAAGTGAAGTACATTATTTTTGGAGTCCTCTATTATCTTGTTCTTAGTACTGCTACAGCTAAAGATGTCTCTGCACACCATGAAGAAGGACTGGAATTGTTTCTGACACAGTAATAGCAAAGTATATTAAATAAATATTACAGAAACATCCAGACTGAAAAACCTGGAAAACCTGCTGAAAAAGGTATTTAAAATATTCACCACTGTTCTCATTTCTTAAAGGATAGCCCTAAGTCTACTGACATTTCATAGTCTGTTAATATAGTGTACAAATACAAGATTGTTTAATGTTACAAACTATAAAATCGAATCTTCAAGGCTGTTTCCAAGTTTAGCATTTTAAAAGTGACTGTCAGACACAACCTGTATCTTTCAAAGTTATAATCAGGTGGTATTAACTAAAAGCACAAGCACCGGCACCGGGAATACAAGTAAATGCCACTTGCTTAAGACTTCTTTCTTAAGAAGTGGCTTAAACTTTAGGTCATAGCTTACTAAAAACACAAATAGCTGGGGGCTTGTTTGCAGTGTGGAGTTTGTTTTTTCCTATGGTCAAAACAATTTTACTACTTCATTCAATATTAAATCTCAATATGCATGACTCCTGTATCTATAATGCAAAACTAAATATGTATCCAGGTGTTGTTTGCTGTTCATTGTTCCCAGCTTCATAAATACTGATGAGCAAGAAGGATATGGTCTGGGACCTTGTAAGTTTGTAGGCACATTCAGATTACTCTAGAGAATCACTGCTTTCAGTATTTAACAGCAAACTATTATCTACTTTGCCAACTTAGCATCTCTTATTTTTCTCCTAAAGTATTTTCTCTCATATGTAAATATGAAAACAGTATATACAAAACAGTAGTAAATACTAAATAAAACTCTTAATCTTTCATGTTCCATTATTCGTATGAGCTCCCACAACATCATCTCCACAGGACTTAGCTTATCACCTCAAAAGCCTGGCTACCTTCAAGAAGTGGCCACTGAAAATAAGCAAAAGGAAATAACAAAAATAATAGCTAGATAGATAGATAGATAGATGGATGTGTTTGGATAAGTGAAAAGTCTCCCTCAATAATTCAGAATGAAAGTCAAGGTTTGATTAAATTCAGTTTTTTTCTATAGAAAAAATAGTCCCAAGCCATGTAAAGCATCACATCTCCTGGTCATATGAATCTCAAAAACAAGAGGTTCTGTCTTAGGCAAAAAGGAATATGAAGTGATCTTGCTACTTGTTTCAAACTCTGGAAAGCTCACATGAAAGCTTAGCAGTGAAAGAGACCTGAGGTTATTTTCAACTTCACAATTTTTTTCCCCTTTCCCACTAAATACTAGGCAGTTGTCTTCAGACTAAGATCGTTCAATTTATAGCAAAATCCTTTAAAAAATACATTAAATTTAAAAAAAGTGCACCTCTGAGCGAGAAGAAACATCAGTACAATTATTTATTCGTCTTCTTCTCTGGTATTTGCATTTAAACAAAATTTACTCCCAGCAGGTAGCAGAACTCTGTTAAAAATGATGATTTGTTAATGGAATAAGACAATTACACCATTAGGTATTCAGACCGAGAGGAGTGGTGTGCATACTCAGTAGTTAGCTAGAAAGAAAGGGAAAGAAGTTTGAAAGTGAAGGGTTTGCAATGTAACACTATTTGGAGGGTAGTATCCTCTGGTACTTCTGACAACTCCCAACTTGAACATTAGTTGTTAAAGTTCTACTAAACAGTGAAGTATTTACAATCAAGCTTTTTCCCACTTTAGATCTTTGAGGACTTTTCCTTTTTAGCCCTGTCATTTTGCACAGAAATCTCAGTTACAGTCTCCTGATTTCGGGAGGTTCCACACACAAAAGTGGATCACCTCCATGGGTCAGCAAACATAAACAGAGCTCAGCCAGTGTCTGACTGATGATACCTATGGAGCAGTGATGTGACACTGCACACAAAAGGCACCGCAGCAGCAGGGAAGAACCTGCAGGTGCTGTACCAGAGTGCACTGGTGCATCACACAAGGGACTGCAGAAGTACCATGAAATATTTATCACTTTCTGTCACCAAAAGTCAAGAAACCGAAAGCAGAGACGTTGTCATCGCAGTTTCAGAAGGTGTTTGGGATGCAGGTGTGTTACGGGGCACAACCCGTAGCTGGAGGGAGTCCCACCAGCGGGGGCAGCGAGACACCCCCGGTACTTCCCCAAGTCCCGTGCAGAGGACGGCAGGTCTGTACCTCTTAGTGTTCGCATACTGAGACCTGGCAGGTCGGCAGGGAAAGTTCAGTCGCGTCTACCGAAGCATGTATGATACCACTACCACCATCGTTAGGCGGAGCAGAGGCTCCCCCGGGCCCCGCGCCGGTCCGCCCGCAGCCTGACACCCACTTGCCCCTACGAAACGCCTTGAGCGACTCACAGAGACCATCTACGGTAGCTCGACGGGTCTCTGGTCTCCGCAGGACCTCGCCAAACTTCACACGTGTTCTGCCTAGATATGGGTTCACGACACGTCGCAGCCAAACACAGATTTCCCCTTTTTGAAGCCGAAAACTGCGGGTCGATCGCTCCCCCTCCTCCGCAGCGTCAAGACCTTGGACAAGGTACCAAACCGCGACCCCTGGAGCCGACACGGACACCGCGCCTCC
>NW_009953923.1:508236-535351 GCF_000747805.2 Chaetura pelagica | reverse complement strand
CCCGGCGCGGGGCCGGCCAGCGGGACGCATCTGGCTGGCAGCGCGAGTTCGGCCCGGAGCGCGGAGGGGGCTGCGCGCAGCTGCCCAGGCTGCCCGTACATCCCCAGCTGGTGACTGCCCGCGTCTCGGTTGTTCCCTCGGGAAAGCTCGTGAATATAGGTGTGTTGTGGTTTAAGACCTAAGTGATTGACACAGAATCGCAGGTATGAAATTCTTCCACGGCTGAACAGCTGAAACAGGTCGTTCTTTTACCCTTGTGCGGGAGCCAGGCGCGGTGTGCCCCGCTCCGGCTGCGCACACGCGGCTTCTCGGCACCGCGCAAGGGTTGTGTCTGCTCTGTCACTAAGTCGATAAAAATAAGTCAATAAATCGTGCGGCCTTAGGAGTCACCTGCAGATCTTTCATTTCTTCTAAGCAGATTACTTCAAAGTGCGGAGAAGAATTATTTCAAATTTTTCATTTAATCCTGTAAAATCCTGTGTTTTCGGATATTTAGTGAATGAGACTGATGAGCCACACTCATTGTCATTTTAGCTTCTCAAGAGCTATCTTCCCAGGAACCTAACGTACATTTAAAAGAATATCTTACACAAACCAGTGAACTATAGAGATAAAAAGGTCATGACGAACCAAATGTCATTTTGTTTTGGTAGTATTTGTGATATATGTGCAGTCTTTGTATAGAATGCCTCACATACAGTGTAAGATTTTATTATATCTCTTTTATGATATGCACATATATACACCTGTCCGGATCTATGGTATATTTTAGTGATAAATACATCATGTTATGGATAAAAGAAAGTGCAACTAAACTTGGAATAACCAGAGCTGGAAGTAACATATCAAGACCCTCCTTATGTTAACCATAACAGTGTTTTGCAATGTAGAACACTGGGTGGTGGGGGCCAAATTAAGCTGGTAAAACCCAGGTGCAGAGTAAATAAAAAGACTTGGTTCTCTACATAATGTGTGATGGAGCTGTGGGACTCCTTGCCAAAGGGTCTTGTGGATCATAGATTAAACAGAGTACAAATCAGACTTTGGGGCCTAGGAGCAATACAGAACTGTGAAGGACTTTTCTGAAGTAAGAGTTTACATTGGAAAGTGGCTTTTGAGAAACTACATTACCATACTAAAAAAAGTTATCTTCTCTAAATTTGGTGACAAAAACGAGCTTTAAAAATTATTTCCTCCCACAAGTCACAGTTGTGTGACTGGAAATTTATTCTGTTTGGCATATAACTTATATATTTTGCTGACCACAAGTTCTTTATGAAATTACTCCTCTGCAATCCTGTTACAGATAAAAAAAAATAAATTAACTTCAACATAAACTTTGGTCTGCAGCTTGACTTTCTGACTCTGCACTCAATATGCAGTTCTGGAAGTAAACACAAGCATGTTTTCTCTCTGGAAATGCATCAAATTTTCCAAAACTTTGCTTCTATCAGATGAAGCTGTTTTTCAGAAAAGAAAGAATTTATGTCTCATGTCAACAACATGTGTAGAGGTCTCAGTGCCATTTCTGTCATGAAGAGACATGGAGGGTCCTTTGCTCTGCAGAGCTGATGATGTTCTATTACAAGGTGAAGACGAGGGTACAGAAGGCCCACACCACATGCGCAGCACAGATGCATGTTTGTGTGCAGCAGCTCTGCACATCTATGTCACCTACAAAGGAGCTTTAGCACAAGTTGTGGCTGGACAAGAACTTCACTGTAGACCAGGGGACAATACTCTCCTCCTGAAACTTATAGAGTCTTCCACAATTCATTTGCTAACATTGTGTGAAATGGAAATTATTTGCCCCAGAGTAGACAGTGCAGTACCCATTTTATCCTGCTGAGAAGGATGATGCACTCAACAGACCCTGCTGTGAAAACTAGAAGTCATTTTAGACTCACTTCACTTTGTGAACTCAGGGCAGTAGTTACTATGACCACCAATCTAATTTATAAACAATCTGTAGGACGTAAGCCTGAGAAAATGAGATTAAGAGTTGCCAAATGGAACTATTAGATATTAATTATAGCACTCCCTGAACATTCCCTCAGATCTCTGGAGATTCTGCACCTTCTCTTTCATCACAGGTCATGTAGAAATATGAGCCTTAACTATTAGTAGTTTCACCTGGGTCCAATCCTTCACTACCTTAATATCTCATAAAGCAATTTTCAGCTGAGCACCGTGGATGTAAAAAACTGCCTTTCAGAACATTATGCTCTCTTTGCAGAAGTGTTAGTGACTTTTCAAGATGCAAGGAAGTGGAGAAGCAGGTCAGCTGTCACTAAGAGATGTTGATTAGAATAATGAGAAGGTCTCCAGTTCATCTAGTCTCTCAGTTTACACAGGTTTTTATAATTAATAAAGAATGCTTAGCATTTACTGCCCTCTCCACCAAAAAAAAAAAAAAAAGTCTGTAAGCATTTTCTGATTATTCTGCGTAGGAATTTTCCTCATTGCACAATGTCATGTCAGATTGAAATACCCAACCTAGCGCTAAGGCTGCTAGTTCTGACATACATACACTGAAAATCAAGCAGCAGAGAACCATGTTAATGCAGTCATATTACTTTTAATGGTTGAGCTAATTCATATGCTTCTTTGCAGCATTAGACAGTACAGTATAAGCATGTCCGTGAACCTTGTCTACATTGTGAATTTTGTTTAAATTGTAATTCAAGTATTTTTCCTAATGTGAGTTCCTTCTGCAAATGAAGTTTGTTATATGGATATTCTGTGCTCTATAGGTAAAAACTACAGTTAGCATGACTTGCTGGCTCCTAACATGATTGTTCCTCAGTGTGGATACAGGCTAGTTCTGCTCAAGGGTCCCAATCTGAAAATGTTTTCCGCAATCCTCTTTCTGTGATCAGTAAGAATAAAGATATCATTCCCCGTGCCTTCAAATGTAAGAAAAATGTAAGAGTGCAAAAAATCTGGCACTACACCTCTAGAAATTTTACTTTAGCAATCAAACAAGAACAGAGAATATGCAAACACCCAGCTTGAATACTGTTTCATGGGCTGGTTATTCTCACTTGAGTTAGTTTAATATGAGAGCTTTTCCAATGCAGAACAACCCAATTGAACCCTGCAGTAAGAACATGCCCAATACTGATGTGATTTTTTGCAAGCAATCTTCCTCACAGAAATCAGTGAATGAGTGAGATCAACATATTCGCAAGACAATTCAGATATAAAAACACACAATGAGGTTCCTGACATACAATTACAATCAATGTCTTACTGCAGCTTTACAGTAGATGTTGTCTTCAGACATAATGGAGATTATAAAGCTATAAATCAAGTCCTGGCAATATATGTAGATCTTTGGATTATAACTGCTTAAACTATATACTCATCCACCATCAGTTCCTCTAACTTGTTCACCTAGCCTCTAACTCTTCTCCATTCCAGTGGTTCATAACTACAATTGCTTCCTCACGTGGAAAGTGAGTTTTGCCCTACTGAAAGGAATGACAGTTTTTTAGGTCCATGGGATCAGAGTTTCTCAACAAACTCTTATGAAAGTCTCAAATATACTATTACAATGTTAGTTGTCCTATTATTCTACCTGAATATATTTTGGGGAACATTTTGTAAGATGTGATTCTTATTTAGAGTACCCAGTGATTGTAAAAATACAAGGTGAGTTGATCTGAGTAAAGCTTCTTTGTTTTGCTTTCAGTGAAATGGCAAATTCAAATCTCTGCTCTTTTTTCCCTGCATCTATAAATATACCAATTACAATTTTTCCCAAAGTATTAGAAAAAGCTTAATTGTCTCTGTCATTATTTTTTTTTTAATAATTTAATTTAGATTATTTTAGTCCTTCCTTACTTTATTCCACTTGAAGTAAACATAATGCTGCTTATACAAACATTTTTAATCCCAGGCTGCCTCTTTTTCTCTAAACAGTACTTACATTCCTCTTGTGAATCACTTATGTAAGCAACTTTCTATTACCCAAAACTTGAATCTGTCAAGGTTTATACACTTGAAGCATTGATGGCTAAATTATTCTACTGTCTAGTCCATGCAGAATCAATGACACCATTTTACTTTGGATGGAGCTTTTTGGAATGTCTAAGTGCTGAACAATCATTTTATAGTCTACAGCTTGCTATTAATTGTGTTGCCAGCAAATGCAGCAGTCTTCATGAAGATCAGACCGAAGTGCATGTGTATACATCAGTGAAGAGTGGTAAATCATGCCCTACTTTTCTTATAGGCTTATGCTCCACTGGTTTTAATAAAGTCATATAGTTGAACAAGAATCTCATTCAAATAATTCATCCTTACTCTAACTTTTCTTTGATATATCTCTTATGTGACATTCAGCAACCTCTCTGCATTACTTTCTCTATCACTAAAAAAAGACAAGATAATGTTTCCTTCAGAGTTACTGTGAGAATTACTCAGTAGTGTAGCAGTAATAAAGGAGAATGCTAAGTATTACTAGGTGATACTGGACAAGACTGCTGATTTCACAGTCAGTTAAAATATGCAAGAAATCTACTATTTTCAGGCTGATGTAGATGTCATTCACCTAAGTCAATAGATCAGTAACACAAATAGGACTTTGATCCTGTGTTAACAAGAGCTTAGTATTTCCAGAATATATGTGCAGTGACATAAAGATGTCTTCTCCATTCAGAAATAGTATTAAATGCTTTATTCTTACCTAAATTAGGATGGACATAGAAAGAAAAATGGCAAGTAGCCACTTATATGAAAATTATATATCAGAGCTCTAATTCTACTTTAGTAGAAAATACTTTTTTTTCAGGAAGATGATATATGAAAGAGATGAAGGTGCAGCAGTGTTTTCATTCACTTGTCAATTTATTATGTTTTCATGAATATTTAATACCTCAATCTCTTTCCAAAGGAAGAATATGGTTTGCATTTCAAGTCTTGTAGTTTTCTTACATTTCCTTACTGCTGAATCCCACCAAACCTTTCATTAATTGCTGGACAGCCACAAGAGTGGTGATTCATGTTTTTCACTGCTCATCAATGGTCATCAGGCTGATCTTCTGGGGTTAGCACTGTATGTGCTAGTGGCCTTAATATCTAAAAGGTGAATAAAATTATTGTATTTATTATTAGGACCAGAATTTAATATCAACTGGAGAACAGTTATTTTAAATTTACTTCCCAAAAATGTAAATAGAAGGAAAATATTCCTTATGCTCCTATGCGTAGATAGCCACGATACCCACAGATAGCCAGAAAGGCTGTTGGTATATGTCTCAGCCACAGATCATTAATTTCAATAGCCAACATAACCAGAGCTGTTAATCCCTTTTCCTACTCATACTCATTTGTTTCAAGGAGTGCTCCAAGGACAACCAGAACAAAGCAGCCTAGGAACAGGAGAGGATTCCCATTGTCAAGGCATTATGAAGGCAACCTCCATCATGTAGAGTTTTCCACTGGCAGAATAAGGCATCACCTTTCTCTTGGTATTACCTGCACTTATCTTAGATTGCCTCAAGGAACACACTTGATGCTTGCACTTGCTGTGTGCTAATATAACACCTACATTGAACTCCATGGTGTGTTAGTTTTGGCTGGGATAGAGTTGATTCTTCGTAGTAGCTAGGTTGGGGCTATGTTTAGGGTTTGTACTGAAAACATTGTTGATAATATGGAATGGTTTAGTTACTGCTGAGAAGTGCTTACAGAGCATCAACGTCTTTCCTGCTTCCCACAGCACCCAACAAATTAGTACTCCCAGGGTATACAAGAAGATGGGAGGGCACACAGCAGGTTCAGATGATCCAAACAGACTAAAGGGATATTCCATACTATATGATATCATGCTCAAAAGTAAAAAGTTGGGGAAAGGAAAAGGAAGGGAAGAGATGTCTGTAGTTACAGCATTTTGTCTTCCCAAGTAACAGTTACGGGTGATGGAACACTGCTTTCCTGGTGATGGCTGAACAGCTCTCTGACGATGGGAAGCAGCAAATTAATTCTTTAATTTGCTTTACTTATATGTGCAGCTTTGCTTTACCTATTAGCCTATCTTTATAGCGACCTGTGAGTTTTCTCACTCTTATATTTTCAATTTTCTCCTCCATCCCAGCTGGGGGGAGTGAGAGAGCAGCTGCATGTTGCATAGTTGCTGGCTGGGGTTAAATAACAACACATAGACAACTTCAGCTTGATAAGTCAGTATGACTCTTTTTGTCTTGCACAAGCATTGCCATAAGGCACTGATGACTGTCAGTACATATATGTTGTTTTTTTCTCTGGCTACATCTTCAGCCTTTGAGGCTTATTAGTTGGCATAAGATGACATATAGTTTAGAAAGGACTCTCAAGTCACATTTTCCAAAAAAGAAGCCACATTACTTTTTACAAAGTGAATGAGATTTCACCTTTAAAAAAGAGAGGATTAAGGGGGACTGCTTGAATTGTCACACAAGTTGGACAAAGATCACCGACGTGGGCACTCTATATACTCTAGTCATAAGAAAGAAATGACAAATAAGTGCAGATAGCTTCTGCATGGAGAGGGCCACTTAGTATGGTAGTTCACTAAACCCCTCCAGATAGGAAATTACAAAGATCAAGCAACTTTCTTCTTTAACTTGAGAAGAAATAAAATAATGTAAAGTCTCTTGAAGTGTAAGAAATAAAATGCATTTTAAATGTATGTGCTTGTGTTTTATGTACATGTAAATGGAATGGCTTGAGAACAACCCTGGGGAAAAGCACTTGGGGGTGTAGGTTGATGAGAAGCTCAACATGAGCTGGCAATATGTGCTTGCAGCCCAGAAAGCCAAACTGTGCTGGGCTACATCAAAGGAAGCATGACTAGTAGGTCAAGGGAGGTGATTCTGCCCCTCTGCTCTCATAAGATCCCACTCAGAGTACTGTGTCTAATTCTGGAGCCCTTAGCACACAAAGGACATGGAGCTGTTGAAGCAAGTCCAGAGGAGGGCCATGAAGATGACCAGAGGACTGGAGCACCTCTGCTATAAAGACAGGCTGAGGGAGTTGGGGCTGGAGAAGAGAAGGCTTTGGAGAGACCTTATAGTGGGCGCCACAGGAAAGCTGGGGAGGGGCTCCTCACTAGAGAGAGTAGTGATAGGACAAGGGGTAATGATTTTAAACTGGAAGGGGGTAGTTTTAGGTTAGACATTAGAAATATGCTTCTATAAGAAATTATTTAGTGTGAGGGTGGTGAGAGACTGGCACAGGTTGCCCAGGGAAGTTGCGGATGCCCCATCCCTGGAGGTGTTAAAAAGACAGGTTGGGTGGAGCTTTGAGTAACCTGGTCTAGTGGGAACTGCCCCTCCCAATGGGGGGGTTGGAACTAGAAAATCTTTAAGGTCTTTACCAACTCAATCTGTTCTATGACTCTATATACATATTATATATATCTTATATATATATAAATATATATGTATAAGGGTATCTGGTGTCCATATGATAATGGAATCATGTAGAAATACCTATTTAAGTGCTTAAAATGTTAACACCTTTGACAATTTCCTTTGTTCTTTTTCTCTTTTTACCCACTTCACTGAAGTGACAATTTCTTTCTTTTTCTTTTTAAACTCAACAACAGGGAGGTGATCTAGCAATCTACAGCAAAGCAGTACAGAACTCGAGTCTGGGATGTTTACACCTATTCAACCACTGTACTACCTAAGCTCTCTCAGATCTGCAGGTTTCCATGGAAGTATTTATTATGCAGTACCACAAGACCATCCTGTTAGTTCTGTATGTATCCTGTTGCCAGCATTTCATCATCTGTCCACGTGAACACTTCAGCAGACAACCTTTAAGAAGACTTTACAAAGAAAGATATGAAAGACACAGGAGAATTTTCAAACTGACAGTAACATTTGTCAGCTGGTATCTTCTGGAATTCAGATATTTATTGAACACACAGTCCTTCACATTATTAAGTGTCTATGAAACAATAGTTCTTTTAAGACTGACACCTACATACTTTCTCTAGAACAGACAAGTATACTAAGAGTTTTTTGAAAGAAATATGGCCTAGTTTTTGTCCTTAACAGGTTAAAACATTTCAAGCATTTTGTAAATTCCATTCAAGTCACTTAAAAATTTCCTTTTACCTTGAAGCATTACTTATATTTAAATTAAAATTCATAATAGAAAAAGGAAATATGCAATAAAATCAGAAGGTCAAATTCACTTCCAAATAAAAAACTAGGACATGACTTGCACAGGTATCTCCTGCACATGTATTTCCTAAAATGTGCTTAAGTGTTGCATGGGCTTGCCAACATCTTCACAGGTGTGGATTTCATCTGATTTCTACCAGTGTAAGGTATTATAATAGCTTGTTTATAACAAAAAATGTAAGTTTTCTATGCAGAAATAAAATAGATCTTTGTTTCAAATACGAATTCAGTCTATTTTACAGTTATTTTGTGTTCTACAATCTCATTGGTAAACAACATATGTTGAGGTTTTGACAGTGAATTTCTGATTAAACAAAGTACAAATTTTAATTATATACAGTTCTAATACAGTGAGCACTCCAGCATTTCTGTCATCTTTGAAATGGTAACAAAATGTAAAAAAAGTTCTTGAAAAATGGGCATGAAGGTAATGAGATCAATAAACGTCAGCTAGAAAAAGTAATCACAGCTCTAGAGACTCACTAACCTTTCTACAGATTCCAGAAATAAAAGACTACCTTGGATGAGGAATTCTTTAACAATGAGAAACAGACACAATTATAAGGGGGAAGCAAGCAAAGGACTGCTGAATAGTATGAAAAGCATTGCCTTTTTAGGTAAATAAGAGAAAATAATAACTTTGCTTTTCCTGCTGTGATTCTCACCAACACACTTCACTTTGCACCTTCTTACTTTGAGAGCAAACTAATAAAAACATATATGTAAACCTAGAGTTAAAACACAAAATATGATGGTTTTCCAGACTCATGGCCTGATTCTTCTCTCAGGCACACAGAAATGTTAGAACATTGATTAACCTCCATATAAATTCCAGATATTTAACACTCCCAAGATTGGGTGGTGAATGGTTTCTACATATAATTTATGCAAACTTAGATCTTAAGGATTAATTAATTGAAGACAAGGAAATCTGTTATGTTTTAATACCTGATGGTAGAACTTAACTTCTTTAAGAGAAAACATATTTTATATGCAGTGTGTTATGTTAGATTAAGAAATATTTGAAATGGTAACGGGGGGAGGTGGGTTTTGAGGGTTTTTGTGTGTGGATTGATAGGGGGTTCACGGATTGGTTTTGTTGTTTTTTTTTTTAATTAGAAGTGCAAGAAGCATTGAACCTGAGGTGAAAATGGAAGGGAATTAAATATTTTGTAAAACCTATGCAGGTGGTCAGTATTTTTTGTTTTGTTTTGTTTTATTTTGTTTAATAAAGCATACAATTTTCCTGGAAATATACTAGCATTTTTGAAGGATATGCAGAATTCACTAAGAATTTATGTGAATAGCAAACTGACTCTAGGGAATTACTTTTAAAAAGAGGGATAAAGAACATGGAAATTTTCTTATTTTATCACCAGAGTTGGTTTTGGGGGTTTTTGGGTTTTTTTTCCCCAGCATTGACTGAACCTTTTTGGGTGTAGGTAACAAAAATGGGTGAGCAGAGGTTGAGATTCAGTCAATAGAGTCCACTCAGTGTTCACAAGCAAAGGTGTACAATATTTTTAGTTATGATTTGCAAATGGTAACATCAGCATAAAACCAGCTAGAGATTATAACAGTTTATGTTTCATCTTTCAAGTGCTATTCTGAAGTAATTAAGGCAAAAGGGCTCCATACAGAATATACAAAGTATGGTAGTATCACCATTAACTTTTATGATCAATAGTTTCTACTTTCTATCATTCTGTATGTCCTGTTGAAATTAAAAGAGTTTAAGAACTAAGGTGCTGTCTTTGAAATTCTCCAAGTGTCTAATTCCACACAGATGCATTTGCCCTTTTGCATTGATTCAGACTACTTTTTTGAGCAGTATTGTTCACATATATACATGTATATGTAACATTTGTATACATTATATTTTACATATATGCACTTACATAATGTTTTGCAGGACTGGAGTTCCTGGAAGGAAGAAGCTCTGTGGCTAATGTGCAACCCCATGTTAAGTAGTAGCTTGCTGTGATGATACACTTTTTTTTTTGAGCACAGAGCTGAAGAAATGAATATTCTGAAAGATGAGTCGATACATTCTGCAAACCTGTAAGCATTAATTCCAAAAAGAAACACACCAAATTTCTCTTCAACTTATCTGCTTTTCACCTATCTCTAAGTGCTCATGGAACATCACTACCCCAAGGGTCCTTATGCTGCAGTGATTTTTGATTGACAGAAAGCCCTAATCCAGCTACCATATTTAATCCATTTCCTCCAGATACTGAGTTTTAAAATAACACATCAAAAAACATGCCCATGACTGACAAAGGCAAGGCACCCACTGACTGCTAGAGGTATTTCAAGACTAATAGCAGTTGCTATTGCTAATCCCTGAAAAAACTTGTATCCTGTCTAGCTAGGAATTTGACTGAAATAGCTTGTGAAACATTATTATTTTCTGGATTTCAGGTCACTTAATGCTTAGTAAATATTACCAGTTTCCTTCTTGAGTGATTCTGGTGGTTGTTGAGGACCATTCCAGGAGCATAAACTGGATTTCATGTCAGTTCAGTTGACCAGGATGTAGCATAAAAGTGCTGTGGCACCAGGAATGTAGAACTGCAGAAAGGGATGGGCAGAGGAGCTTCTCTGCTCCAGCCACCCATGACCATAGATAGGTGGATGTCCATTAGATGACTCTCAAGTCTGTGTAGCTGTGGGGGTTGCTGCTATGTTAGAAGAGCATGCATATGTGTGGATGAGACAGGAGCAGCCCAAAGCCAGCAGCAGTGGCAGGAACTGTGCTGAATCCAGTAAGCTGGAAGCTTGCAGCTTTCAGAAATACAGACAAGGTATGTGCCAATTATCATGTTGTGTTTTGTGTTCCAGCTCCTTGAGACACCAAGACAGGAGCTGTATAAATGGGGATCATGTTATACAGCTCTGGTTAGGAAGCTAGGTTTAAGGATAAAAATCTTTTCAGACTATGATTTTGAATGAAGTGAGTTTCAACCAAACACAATTTTGCCTTGGAAAGATGTTGCTGTGGCACACCCTTCCTCATACAGGATTTCTCAGAGTAGAAAAGCTGGCTGCAGGGAACTGCAGATGGACAGATGAAACTCCATGTCTACAAGCACAATGTATGGGAAAAATAACTCAAAACTACACATCCAGGATGTTGGTTAATTACCTACTGCCACTCATGGGTGAAATGTTATATTTCCTGGACAAGGTTATCAAAAAATGCCAGCTAGTTGCTCAGCAGCAGTCAAAAATGCCAGTCAAATGTTAAAAACTGCTAGGAAAGCATTGAAGAACAAAAGAGAAAACATTTCAACATAGTCTGCTCTGAAATCAAAGGTGAAATAGACTGGGACTAAAGAAGGAGGAATGGTGGGTGAGCTCAGCTGCAAATTACTCTTTCCAATTTCTCAGTATGCAAGAACTAGAACAAAAACCTTATGAGGAGGTAAGCTTAAAATAAGCAAACAGAGAGTTTTGTTGCATAATCCATTCTCAGATTGTTAATTAATTGCTACAGGAGGTTTGTCAGAAAAAAAATTAAAAAAGTTTAAAAAAAGACTAGATTCCTTTCCTGCTATTGGAGAGAAAGGTCAAAATGCACATTTCAGAGTTAAGAAGTCCCTAAACTACTGATCTGCTAAGGTAACAGCTCATAGGTGAACAAGGACAAGCTCAAATTTCATAGAATCATAGAATCATAGAATCTTAAGGGCTGGAAGGGACCTCGAGAGATCATCTAGTCCAACCCCCCTGCCCAGAGCAGGATCACCTAGAGTACATCACATAGGAACTCATCCAGGTGGGTTTTGAATGTCTCCAGTGAGGGAGACTCCACAACCTCCCTGGGCAGTCTGTTCCAGTGCTCTGTCACTCTTACAGTAAAAAAATTTTTTCAGATATTCACCTTGAACCTCCTATGCTCCAATTTACACCCATTACCCCTTGTCCTATCACTGGTCATCACTGAGAAAAGCCTAACTCCGTCCCCCTGACACTAAATTTGTTTATGTTATTTTTCTTTGCTGACTGTTGTCTGAGAGAAGATATTAGGCAGCTCAGCACAGTATTTTTTTTTTTTACAAACTACAATGCAGTTATAATTTATGGTCCAGATTATATGCTACTCCTATTTAAACCCTGGGTAGAATTGCCTTTCAAACTGGATTTTACAGACTGAAAAGCAAGTTGACAGAAACCTCATGAAATTCAACAGCGACAAAAAACAAAACAAAACAAAACAAAAAAACCTCCTACAGGCAGGACACAATAACCTCATGCTACGGCAGAGACTGGAGCCAACAGGCTGAAAAGGAACCCTCCAGAAAAAGACTCGAGCATCCTAGCACGAAAAGCTGAATTGAGTCACCAGTGTGTCCCTGTGGCAGTGAAGGCTAATAGCGTGTTCTTCCTAATCTGCACTTGTGAGACCACACCTGTGTACTGCACCCAGTTTTGAGCTCCCCAGAATAAGCAAGAATTCAATATACTGGAGTAAGCCCAAGACATTTACAGGATTGTAGCACACTGAACACAAGAAGAGGATGAGGGAGCTGGGTATGTTAATGCTAATTATCTAGAGTTATCCTGTAAAACAGAGCACTGCTGCAATATCAGGGCAGAAAGTGGGAGAAGTTTCATGTGTGCCATCTAACTGACTTGCTTGCTAAATATCTCACTTCCTGAATTCACAGCACTCGGCACCTCAGTGATAGTAAACCAGAAGGATCAATGGAAACAAAGAAGAAAAATAATACACTACGAAATTAAAACTTCCATCTGATAGCCCAATGTAGGTGTCTGAGCTATGTTCAGTGGATATCAAGTGTAGAGAGGGACCAGCTGTCAACCAGGTTTTGGACAGTACCAGTTGAGAACAATCTTTTCTTGGGCTTGGAAAACCTTTTGGGTTTTTTTTCAGATTAAATTTTTCCAAATTATAGAATCTAATTTTAAATCCAAAATACAGACACTCACACTTGCACATTCCTAGTCAACCGTGGCAGTGGAAAAGTTCTGCTTTGGTATTTTCACCTCAAGAAAAAGCCTTTACAATTGAAGTGGAACTATGGGAATTGAAAGCTTCCTCCCTGACACGTATTCATAAACCTTTAAAATTCTCAGTGCCTAAACACTGATATTCATTGATAGCGGTAGCTATTAGGATTAAGCAAGGTCTATTTCTCAAGTTTACCACAAGAGGGAGGTGCTGTAACTCAGAATCATTCATTAAGTGGTCAGGAAAATGGTGGGTGTTGTACAACAGGCACTGGAAAATGTTACGGATATATTTAAGAAAGTAATCAAAAATACTTGTATGCAACTGTGTCATATTATTTTGTTAATTCATTTTAAGCAATGACATATCCAACTGTCTCTGAACCAGCATTATTTCTAAATGCAACAACTTAAAATTTGCATTTGAATTACTGAATGCTGAAGATACTATTCTGAATCTCATGTTCATTGAAGGTAGAGATGGCTGATAATGTAAGTTCTCCAAAAGCATCCAAAGTAATGTTTACCAGACTCCGATGGGTGCCACATTCTTGGACATATTGCCCTGAAATGATCCTGCCCTAAGCTAAGCTTTCTGGAGCTGTGAAAAGAGATGATAAAGGATGGTTTTATCTGTAACAAATAGGGATCTAATTATTCACACAGGCCTTCACTTTGACCTCCATCAGAAGATGAGAATGGTGTTTGCCATCAAAATACTTTGAAAACACATATTAACTCAAAATTATAGTATAGTTCATTTGCTTCTAATTAATTTTGTTGAAGCAGAGACAAAGGAGGGAGCCTTCATTCAGGCTTTCTGCACAAACCTAGCAGATCGTGGAGATGAGCTGTTCCTCTCCTCCAAAAGCTTTGTTTTATGAGTCTGCATGGACAGATTCTTGTCCTGCACTTCTTTTATTCAGAAGGGAAAGGTTAACATTTTTATCTGCTGCTCCATTTTTTCCCTCACATCATTTTTGCTACTGGTTATTTTGTGGTTTTAAGGAGTACTTGAACCTGAAGTGAAATTGGTTGGTCCAGGTTACATTACAATAATACAGAAATGGAAACAATCAGAAAGGACAGCACTGTGAAGACCTACATTTTTATTTGTACCAGTTGGATACTTATGATGTTCAGTGCCTCTATGTTTGTATTGAACAACTGTGACAATACAGAGAAGTGGATCTCTCTAGATGTGCTCCTAAGCCATGGACAAATACTCTCTAGGTCCCACTACACAAATACAGTGTTCAGCTGCACATCACACCTTTCCTGCTCAGAGTTACTGCACCCTACGATCTACTGGTTGCACAGTTCACGCAGCCACATTTTACTTGTTTTCAGTCAGAAGAGTTCAAACAGATAGAGATTTAAGATCTGAAAACACGTAAAGAGCTCCCTAATGCAAAAGAAATGGTATTTCCATAGCAAGAAAAGCAAAAGGAACCACAAGAGTGTGAGGAGGAACTGTGTAACAGTTGTAGACAGTAACTGAAGGCAGAGCAATCACTGCATGACTTCACAAGTAAGGATGCATGAAATTTGAAGATCTTAAAATAGTTCTCATTGCACATGAGAAAACAGAGAATGCTGACTGTCTTCAAAAAACAAGTATACATCATAGATTGAAATAATATTTGATATATCATTATAGAACTGCTACAGATTCCACACTATCTTTCATTTTCAATTCATTCTTAAAAGCGTGAGGTAAATTGCCAAAGATGTATAGCAGATAAAACTCACACAGTTAGGGAAAAAAAGAAGTAGAAATGTATCAGGGATTTCAGCTGTAATACATCTACTCTTCACAATGACAGATTGTTGCTGAGCAAGCTTGTGATTTACCACATACCATAAATAATTTAATTTCTACTAATTCCACAAAGTCCCAGAAAAGACACTAAGTCAGGAAAGATTTATTTTAAATTAGTTTCTAAATGAAATCCTGTAGATTTCATTGCTACCACAACAAAACATTCAATATCAAAATATGTTCTGATATATTGAATAATTTTGGAATGTACAAATGTTTGTAAAATTACTTAGTGAGGCTGAATCTGAATTTATTGATTTTTAAAATGTTTCCAAAGAATAGCCAGAAAAACAGCCAAAAAGTTTACATCCAAGTTCTTCTCGTCTTTCTTCAAAATTGCAAACCATAGTTAACAGCAGGATAATATTTATTAAAAACAGATTAACATTGTAGGCCATATAGTAATTTAATTATAAAAGGCCATTCCTCATCATAGCTGATTTTTACATACTACATTTTCAACATTGGTGCTTGTTTTTGAAAAAGTAGCTGGCGGAGGTCTTTTTATGCTGTTTAGAAGAAAGCACAAAACATAATTTTGATTTTTATATGCAGATGTTTGCTATCATTCCTCATCTGAAACTGATAACATATAAATGGATTTACAGTAGTCCAGTGGACGTATTTTGTATAGGAGAAAATCTGTGGCAAAGACAAGGATGCTGGTTGTTCAGGTGCTGAATACAACCTTTGTTTCTCCCCAAAATTCTTTTTGTTTTATACAGATACTCCTCACTATTGGTCTGTCACACAGGCTCAAGAAGTCCACTGCTGGAGCAGCTGCATAGCTCAGGAGGAGCATGCTTGGTGATAAAGATCCTTCAACTAATATTAGGGTCTTCATAAAAAGACCCAGCTGATTTGGAGACAAATCTTGCTGCTTTGTGACTATGACCCTGTTAGAATCACGACCTGAAGTAATTTAATACTTTTGTATTCTGCTATTGAGTGGTATATAAAAGTACACGTGGTCAGTTACAGACATAGTAAGTAGATTGCTAATCCGCAGTCACTTGAGAATTATAAATTAGTCAATCATATGCATGGACACAGGTATATACTTGAGAAGTAGACTACTATGGGTTTGATTTTTCCCATGGAAAAGATAGTGTGTATTTTTTGCATCAAGATTTTCATGCATTCTAAATTGAGGGTTATATTAAATTCTACTGATAAAGTTGAAATGCCACACAATTAGGGGAAGACAAGCCCTTCAGATTTATTTATATCCTGCCTAATGCAAATGAGAATGATCTTCTATTCCACATAAATATGCAATCACTTCCTTGAAACTTGCTAAGCTGTCTGCATCAGCAGTTTATCATGAGTTACACAAGGTGCTCATCTCTGAAAAAAATGCACACCCTCCCCTTCGCCACCAAAAAAACCCCACTAAAATGTAAATTGCAGCTCCTGGCAACCACAGGTGAGCATCAAACACCACAAGTTACATAATTATGTTTTCAGTGACTGAAGAAGTGAGTTAAATCCTGACAGTCTTTCCCATTTCTGTGCAGTTTTCAGTAGAAGCTCCTGTAAGCTTCACCCTAAAAGGGCCTGAGGAAGAATGAAGCAGGTGGAATGAACATTGGTCCACTTTCAGGAAAGAGAAAAATATCAGGTAGCAAATTGGAGCAGCAGCCTATTGATAAATTGATTTTTGATGTGATACTTAAACTTGAATTGTGAACCAAACAAAATGTTTCATTTCTTTGAAAACATTTTATCTTTTTAAAATTAATTTTGCCCAAAGTGAAACAAATTAATTTTCTCAGGAATGGTCAAAATTAAATAATCAATATTATATTACACTTTAAATATATATATCCCTTTTTTTTCTGAAAATATTTATTATATTCAACACAATGGTTTGTAGTGTGTTGGCTAACTCAAATTACTTCACCAGTTGTAATCCAAATTGGAATTATAGATTCTGTACATTTATTCTTTTTTATTATTGGTACAAATTTGTTCTAACTTGAGACACAGTTTAAGTATCATGTCATTGATCTTTATATCTGTTTTTAAAAGTCAAGAAATGTATTACAGAATTACAGACTCACAGAATCTTAGGGGTTGGAAGAGACCTCAAAAGATGATCTAGTCCAACTCCCCTGCCAGAGCTGAATCCCCTAGAGCACATCACACAGGAAAGTGTCCAGGTGGGTTTTGAATGGCTCCAGTGAAGGAGACTCTACAACCTCCCTGGGCAGCCTGTTCCAGTGCTCTGTCACTCTCACAGTAAAGAAGTCTTTTCTGATGTTTACATGGAACGTCCTATGTTCCAGTTTGTACCCATTGCCCCTTGTCCTATCACTGGTCATCACTGAAAAAAGCCTGGCTCCATCCTCCTGACACTTGCCCTTAACATATTTGTAAACATTGATGAGGTTGCCCCTCAGTCTCCTCCAAGCTAAAGGGACTCAGCTCCCTCTGCCTTTCCTCATAAGGGAGATGTTCCACTCCCTTAAACATCCTTGTGCCTTCCTGACATTGCTCCCCAATTTAAACAAGAAAACTATTTTATAATTCAATTGGTCCTATAGAACTTGTATAATTTTAGCATTAGTTTTTCTGCACAAAAGTAACTGTGTACTACTACAGATTTGCTTTGGCATATATGCTAAGTCTTAATTCTGTTATGTTTACTACCAAGATGACCAAAGCCCCTGCCAAGAATAGGATGCCACTGTGATAGACAGCTCAAAAAGTGGTTGTGAAGATTAGATTTCTGCTTTACTTCAATCGACAGAAAAGTGTCATTATGCAGTGAATATGGAATTATTCATACATCATCATGAACTTGTAAAATTAAGTGGTTCTTTACAGTATGCAGGGGTGTTCTGAGAATTTAACAGGCAGTGTACTAATAAAATTGAGAGCTGTAGATGTAGATGGTGGGGTTTTTTTCTGAAATGGTAGCAGAAAAAGTTCTGACCAACTGAATTATAAAAATACTATCCTTGTTTAAATTGAGGAGCAAAGTCAGGAAGCCTCTGCTAAAATAAGTCATGTATAATATCTGTAGTACCACAAGAGGATTTTTTGCCCTGTAATTGTGGTAGGACTTGAGATTGTTGGGTTTTTTTCCACAGCACAATATTTGAGTTTCTACACATACTCAGCCAGCAGTTGGGAAGGATACATTTTTATAAACTGAAGAAGTAGAAAGCTCAAAGTAACCAAATAACTCTTCAGTCTGTTCTCTTCAATTCTGTTAGGTACAAAATATAAACATGAATATTAATGGCATTAAGGTGACTTTTGTATGTGCTATGCAAAAGTGGAAAAGTAAGGGCAGAAGCATTACGAATTATTTCTCCTGTGAAGAAAAGAAATTAGACTAAAGACAGAAGCTCCAGAATAAAGACATTATTTTATAAAGAGAATAGGCTGTACCAAAAAAAAGGACTGAGTTTCATACTGAAAACTGTTAGATTTAACAAAGTCCCTAAGGATTTGTCCTAAAGGGCTTCGTTGGGTAATTGTTGGCAGTTTTTGTTAGTAATGTAGAGATTACTAGATACTGCTTTATAGTTGCTATAGTCCATTTATTTTTCTGTTCACAGTACAGTGTCACACACAGACCCCATTCAAGGCTCAGAGCCTGACCTTCCCAAGACACACACAAGTGTGTGTCTTAGGGGGACAACTTCCAATACATCTCTAGCTTACAAGTGGCCCTTTCCAGCTCCAGGAATAAATCATATAGCTCTGTAACAAAGCAAAGAAGTGACAAAATGAAACAAAAAAGTTATTGAGTAAAAATAGTCTATCAAAGATCCAGGTTCCTCATTTGTCTTGTAGATATGGATGTTAAGGATCTTCAGGGCTATTTGAGAGCTATTATCCACTGCTAGGAGCATATAACAGAACCTGCATGTCTACCAACGCAGAGCCAGTAGTGTAGGTACTTACTTAGTCTGTTTGTCACTGTGAAGAACAGAAGCCCTCAAATCAAGGAAACTCCAAGGCAGAGATCAAAGAGAACACCAGCTCTATAAATCTCATGGTCCAGGCATGAGAGCTGGCAAACTGAAAAGTAAAAGGATAGAGGAGTAAACCATAGCTTTCTTTAGTTGCTTTACTAACAGGGCAATCTTGACTGAAACTGGAGAAATGATGTATTAAATGGAGAGGAAGGAGTGCTCTACAGTTAAAACTGTGCTTTAAAAACAAGAAGAACCCTGAAAAATTGAGCTTAGTGGGCTGCACAGAACATTGGTTCTCTAACCCATGGTAAGAGACAGTATTGATTTGTATATATCTTACAGAACCAACTGTGCTTTGGAAATTATTTTTCTCCTTTCTCACTCCAAAACCACCTTCATTTGCCTACTCGTTTGCATAAATAGAAATAAGATAAAGCTCGTAGAGAGTAACTGCTCTTTCCCCTCACATCTGGCAATTTGCAGAGACAGACATTAGGCATGACCTCAAGGAAATAAATTTATATAATATTTAAGGAGTCCTTATTGTTTCTCTTTTTCTGTTTTCACCCTAAAAGAATGAGGATCAGGAGAATGAATGTGGCATGTAATTGCATTTAATAAAATAAAGGGAACTATTTTCTAACAGCTCACTAACAGTTTGCTAAGTGCCTTAGTTCTCTTTCTTCAGCCCAGCCAACAGACAGATCTAGGTTAGCTATTTTCTCCGGCCAAAACGTACAGACAGATACCAATGGGCCCTACAGAACACTGATGGTATGCACCTGTTCCAGAAAGCTGTTCCAGATGCTCTGGGACCACTGGGATAAATTGGGAAGCAGAGCCGTGCCTGCGGCAAGGGCTGGGGGACGTGCCTGGCGCAGACTTCCAGCAGCCTGGATGTGGAATGTGAGGGTGGTTCACAAGGAGTCCAGTCCTGCCAGCTTGGAAGCAAAAGAGTATGTGTCTCCAAGACAGGGTCACTCACAAATTTCTTGGCATAAGCATAGCTGTGTATACTATTGATACCTGCCACAGGTATATTTTAGTTAGCAAAAAGTATTTCATTCCCTGTATTAATTTGTGCAGTCAGTCTTGGGGATAGTAGGATAACTGTGAGAAAGCAAAACCAATTGTGTAAATTACATATCTACCCTGAAAAATATATCTCCACAAAAGGCTGGGACTGGAAATATCATTTTTCTGAGACTATGCATTCAAAACCTGTTGACTTGTCAAGAAATTTTAGCAACATGCATTGCTAGGTTTTTAACTTAGGCAAGAGATTCCTTGCTTTTACCTCAGAAGGATTTCTTTTGCATCCTAGTAAATACATATTTAGCAACAGAATCTGGCACAACAAGATTCATTTTAACCTGTTTACAGTATTTCTGCCATTGGAATTTGTACGAGTTACTGTATTATTGCATAGCACTGTACCATGATTAAATAAAAAAAAAAAACCCACACAAAAAACAGCCTAAGTTTTTCATCCTCAACCAATAACATTTCTGTCAGCAAAAAGATTACCAACCCCTTAATGATTCACCCTGTGTTCCCTTTTTGTGACTAGCCATCTATGGAAAGGGTTCATTCCATAATAAATGTCAAAAAGCATGTTTTATCTAAATAGCTCAACATACTCTACTGACAAAATTTAGTTAGGGATAATTTATACTCTTCAGTAGCCAAAGCAATCTATGGGTTCTTTTAAATTGCTTTTGTCTCCAAAATAAACTCAGTTGACTGTGCAGAATGAAACAGAATTTAAAGCAATATTTCATAAATCTGTCACTGAAGATTAAAGTAATCTTTAATTTACAAATGCTGTTACCAGCTCTGCATGTTTACTTTGCAGAGCTTTGAAAATTCAAGCATCTCTCATGCCTCTAACTAAAGCCACTCACAGTCTCACAGAAAAGAACAAACACAAACTCGGTGCAGCTTCTGTAAATCTCCACTCACTGCCATTTTTTTTTTGTACAGATGAAATAAGTAGCATGTTCAGGAAAGGGAAAATGGGCCCCTTCTCTTTCCCACACACAACTGGGAGCTTGCAACTTTCCCATGTTCCTTAAACGTTGACTGAAGGTAAATCTGGGCCACTCCAGCCATATATAATCTCTCAGCCCAGCCTTTCTTCTTCACCCATTAGTCTCATCATATCCAGATTCTCATTACTGCAATGGCCTGTGCTGTTGCTTTCCTTTCCTTGCTTATGCCTTCCGGGACCTTGATCTCAAGACCTTTTTTCTTGTCATGATTTAGTTCTTCATTTCCCTCCACTGCCCCCACTCCCCCACTCCATGCTCAGACATGGGTTAAATCTTCCTTTCTTGTGCCCTCATGGTTTATCACTACCTTGTTTATGTCTCATGTCGATGAGAAACATCATAAATATGTTGACTTCTAAGAAGAGCTGGTTGCTGTACTCTGTGAGGGAAAAAAAACAGAAGGCAACCAACTTCAATTTAGGGTTGATACAAAGAAATTTAAAGAAAACAAAACACAAAAAATATATGTAAATGGTAGGAAATAGTCTTGATTTGAAAAAAGCCTGTTCCCAACTAGAAATTTTAATAAAGCTGAAGGCTAAGTTGACAAGGCGATTTGAACTGTGTTTACAAACCCAGCAGTGAAAGCAGGCTCTGTAGTCCAGTGGTTGTGAATCTTCTCCAGCATATAAGTATCTCCCACATACATTTCCTATTGCTGGAACAAGCCCTAGCCGTGCATCTATGTGATATTTTGAATGTAATGTATTTCAGTTTCTCAGTTTCATTTTGATAAAGACTGTTTTGAAGACAGTCTGTGCAATAATAGTGTGTGTTGTTTTTACTGGGCACAAAGATATCTCTTTCCCAAATGTCTCTTAATTCTGCTTCTGAATCTAACATAAAAACTGTAAATGAATCCTTCCAATATTTCTGTAATCTTTCTCTCTATTTCTTCTCTTCCCATAATATTTACTGAAGTTTTGTGCTTACCTTTATAGATCAATAAACTTTGCATCCAAAGAAAAATCAGTGTCCACCTACATTTCCAAAACAGACTTTTGTGCTTTTATTTATGTTACTACTTATGTCACCCTAGCAATTACCACTAATTTTCAGGGAACTGCCTCACTCAATACATTACCCTCTTCTGTCTAAACTTGATCACAGCACACAGGAAAATAACTCTCTTTAGACTAAGTTATGTATGTCATGATCATTGCCATTCAGCATGATCTCATTGTTTCCTTGCAGTTTCTCCTTTGTGGCTGCATTAAGTGAATGGAACTTCAGACAGAAGAGTTTTCTTTATTTCGTGCTGTGCATCAGCTCACATAATGCAACATGCTCAGGAATAGGCAATAATGGAATAAACAACTGTCCATGGTTTAACAGATGACATTAAGTCATCATGCATTGCACTTAATTACTAAACTCACTGAGTGCATGCAACAGTTCTGTGGACTAGATTATAGCTTTATTAAAGTTTGAACATCATTGCTAATCTTTGCTCACAAGACTAATCAAATTTTTGCATAGTTTTCACTTAAAGGGAAACTGAAACGTAATTTGTGCATTTGATTCCCACAGATTTCACCATTTAGCTGGTGCATGAACAACTTTACAGACACAATTCCTGGTGCATGCAAGCTCTGCCACTGCAAGTCACTTGGTACCTGCATAAACACAGGATACTGATTACATAAACAGAGATTAGTGAAAACAACTGCATGGTTGTGACTTAATCAGCAGAATTGTGCATGTGGAAGTAAAGGTTGAGTTTCTAAAAATATGGCCTATTACTAGTCCCATAAAGTTTTCTTGTTTGAGGTTCTATGGACATTAACTTCCAATGTCCACATCTGTCAAGGTAGTCAATGAATTAATCATTGTAGATGCTAATGAGACAGTGAAAACCTCCCTACAGTACTAAATTTTGATGATGTTCAATAATTTTCATCTTCTGTCTTCAAGTCACCCAAATACTGCTCATAACATGGGAAAATTGATCCTGTTTGGGTTATCCTGCTTTCAGCTTGCCATCTTCATAATTAGACAGTAGCTGGAAAAAATAGAAATGTAGATTGGGTGGACTAAATCCCAGGTGTTCCAGACTCTACGAAGGACGGCCTTCTGACACTGCCAGTTAAATGGCAGGTGAAAGAGCATGTAGATAATGGCAACTATAACTTGGTTACAGGTTTCTATTGATCTTTATTTGATGCAAAAGCCTCCTGGAATGAAGGAGCTCAGAGAAGTTAGTTGTAATGATCTTTGCCCAGAGGGAAAAAGATGCAACTATCACCACAACAACCAATGAAGTATTTGATTTCTAAAAAACACTGAGGGACAATGTCACATTACAGGATTACGTGGCAAAATTCGGTCTGAGAATACAACAGCATCTGAAAATGATTTCAGTAATTATACCCACATTAAAAACCCCATTAGTTAAAAGGGGTTTATTTTGCATTCTCACAATCAAAGATATAACAAAAGTAATTTACAACTTTCTGAAAATACCTTGTTATAGAAATGCTAGTAGTACAACCTTTTCTAAGCACCTATTGTAATACAAATAAGTATCTCTTAGGTAGGTAATTTTCATAATCTGAAAGTTATGTAGCCAGCCTTTAAAATGACAAATTGATATTTACATGACAAAAATTCACAGGCGTGGCTTGTTTATTTTTAATTTCAATTCAGACAGAGGTCTATTATTATAAAAGTGATAAATTCTAGGCACTTTTCCTTTGGAACAGAAACTGGAAAGTAGCAACTCCATTTTTTCAAGAGAAAAAAACTCATTCTGCTAGTTTAGGGTAAAATTATGGTTCTGTCAGAAAAATGATATTCAAGCACGGACTATACTGTGTAGTATAAATACACCTCATCATTACTGTAAATATTGGAAAACAGATTGTTTTAAAAATGAGCATAAGTTAAAAATGTTCTGCTTCATTGCATTAAGCATTTTAGTCAGTACATTCCCAGATTAAATTCTATGAGATAATTACAGGGTGCAAAAAGACCTTTTTACGAATTCACTGTTTTCCTTTTTTTTTTTTTATGGTAATTTATTCATGAAAACTGCTGCAAAAGAAAAAACTAATGTCTCAAAGGCAATGCAGTTATAAAAGACAGCATTGTGACTCAGCACACTGTGAAGCAAACTGTAAGTCCTCATCACACGTTTGCTTTCCCTTCCCAAGCAGGTTGCACTGTTACAAACAATGAGACCAAGCGGAGAAATGTAAACACAAGAGTAGGTCAGAAGGTTGCCTTATCACCAGTGGGAGGCTCCAGGCTCTCAGTGAATGACTCATTAACCCACTTCTAATCCTTTTGTCATTTATTATTTTCTACAATAACAGGTCTCTTTTTTACATTGGTTTGTGGCTTTTTGCTGTCTAATTTTTTAACTTTGAAGTAATAGGAAAAAAGCAGATGCCATTTATATTAAAACCAGAACTGTGCCCTTTGCCATGGTGTTCTCTTTCTTCATGGAGTTTGAATCTGAAAGCAATGACGGCTAAAAGAAAGGTGATCACCTTATAGTTTATAATGTAGGACAGTGTGAGGGCAGAATTGGTCCATATCTTACAAGTTCATAGCTTTTATCATTTTGGCATTTGGTACCTCTAGAGGTCTTCTTTAATCCCTTGCAAAGTTACAAGATCCTCTGTATTGTGCCAACATGATACTAAGAGTCAGTGACTTCTAGGTACTGGATCCCAGCATTCAGACATGGTCATCATGAGTGTGATTCTTAGGCTTGATATGTATTTAGAAAGCCTGGAATTTGTACTCACTTCCTTGACAACTAACAAGTGTCTGGTATGTACTAAAAGGACATATGAATGGGGTAAAGTACAAAAATGAAACAAAATAAAAACACTCTGAATAAAAGTGAAATAACTTTGAATTAAGAGATAAATTGCAAAATGCAAAGAACATTCTAATTACTATTTCATAAATCACTTTGGAAGACTGCTAAAAGTTGACAGTTATTTAGTGATATGGTCCAGGTTGAAGGGTATATGGTACAATAATTAAAAAACCTAAAATTATCATTTATGTGTCAAAAGGGAAAGGCAACTTCACAAGAAGAAGATTGCTACAGTGATACTTACACAAAGCAATATTTTTATTAAAAACAGCTTTGAGTGCACAAATGTACACAGACCATTTTAGGAGCATTATGCAGTGCTTGTAATGAAGATGACCTTGACACATTACAGTTCAGTTTGAAAGAAAGCATGCACTAGAAATGCCATTCTTACCTGGAACACTTACAGCCAGAAGAATAAAAAGATATACCCAGAGATATGATGAGCTCAACTGTGTGTTGCAGCAACACGTGTAAATTGTGACAATATAGGGAATGACAGACAAGGTTACCAGACAAAAATCTACTCAGCTGCATCAGTGTATGATGGTATTAGAGCATGATGTGGCATTGTCTTACACAATTCAGTTGAATAAAAATGGCAATACTTGGTCAGATCAAGGGTTCATCTCATCTCATTCTCTCTCTGACTATGGCTGATAATGAATGACTAGTGAATGAAAAGAGAGGAAGGATATGACAGTATTTATATTTAACATTTACATTTATATTAGGGCCATGAAGATGATCAGAGAGCTGGAGCATCTCTCTCATGAAGACAGGCTGAGAGAGTTTGGGTTGTTCAGGCTGGAGGAGAGAAGGCTCTGGTAGGACCTAATAGTGGCTTTCTGGTACCTGAACGGGGCCTACAGGAAAGCTGGGGAAGGGCTTTTTCGAGGGCATGTAGTGATAGGATAAAGCAGTAATGGTTTTAAACTGGAAGAGGGTAGTTTTAGGTTAGACATTAGTAAGAAATTCTTAAGTGTGAGGGTGGTGAAATGCTGGTGTGAGTTGCCCAGAGAAGCTGTGGTTGTCCCTCCCTGGAAGTGTTAAAAGGCCAGGTTGGATGAGGCTTTGAGCAACCTGGTCTAGTGGGAGGTATCCCTGTCCATGCAGTTGGGTTGGAACAAGATGATCTTTAAGGTCCTTTCCAAACCATTCTATGATACTAATGATTAGTGATTCCCCCTAATCATTCAGCCCACATATCTGTGGTTTAGGGATTTGTTAAGCCCATAGTATTATCTTTGGACTTCAGAGCTCCTGAGGTTTCTCACAGTCTCACAGCATTATTCCTTCACCCCTGTTGTCTTGCGTACACACTTAGAAGAGTGAATAACAAACAAATAGGAAGCTGTTTCACACCCAAGTTTTCTGTACAAACATGATGTCATAAAATGTATTTCAAACTGGGAATCACAAGCTTAGTGTGAACATGGATTCCCACCCCAAAGGCTTCAGGTATGGCAGGGTGCAGGTGTGGGCTGGTGCTCACACCTGTAGAGCTCTGACCTGCAGATGCTCTAAATGTCCCTCAGGACATCACCACACAAATGGAGCAGAACCAGCATCTTAGAGCATTTAAGGGGTTTCAAGTCTACTCTAGTAATGTAATATAATGAGCTTTTTAAAAAAAAAAAATTAAAAATTAACTACTAGACCAAGACTGTGAAGAGTTCTGTTTAAATATGATATTATGGATGACCTGGGCAGAGGACAACCTATGAGACCAGATAATACAATAGAGGGGAGAAGTGCAGGACATTAATTAAAACCAGAAAAATATATTACCCAAGTGTTTCTGTAATAATAGGTATTAGCTGTACATGTCAGAAGCAAGTTTTCTGCATTTTTAATAAGCCTAAAATACTGATTTCTCATTCTTAATTTTCCTCATTTTAATCTTGTAGCAAGTGTTTTCATTCATCTGAAATACAAATAGTGCCTTGAATGTCTTAGCTTCAGATTTTTGAGCATTCAATTTCCTCAACAGATTAGTAAACAAAAAAGTTCTTTGCGTTATTTTGTGCAACATTTGAGGTTTGCAAAATGACCTGGTTTTCTGGGGTATGCAAAAAAAAAAACAAACAACCACCTGAATTAATCCTGTAGTTTCTTCTGTTTAGGACCAAAATAACACTGAAGTAATAGGTGATATGGTATTTATTTTCACTCAGATTCAGCAAAACACTCAATCCCTTTCACTTTACTTTAAAAAAACAAAACAAAACCACCAAAAAACCAATATGCCTATCCCAGATCTGAAGGACTCTAACACAATTAACAGTGAAATTGAATCTCAGCAGAATGAAGTGATCGATTCAGCA
>NW_009953923.1:503469-508218 GCF_000747805.2 Chaetura pelagica | reverse complement strand
GGAAAGGTCTGTCCTGCGTCTTCACCTTTAACATCCTCTGAAAGCCCTGTCAAAGAGGTGTCCTTTGCAGCATGCACAGAGGGTCACCACATTCAGTGGCTTTGAAGCAAGCTGTAGAAAAGCTTGCTCCAGAGTCTGAATCTATCTTGGGTGGTGCCCTGACAGTCACCTTTGAAAAAATATCTAGAAGGATCCAGCTACAGTGGCCCCACTGGCTGCTGTCTGGCCTAGAGAAAGGCATGATTTCTTGTTCATTCCCACTGGCTTCTGAATGCCATAGAGTCACAGAGTTGTATTCAATGAAACTCATGGTTCTAAACAGAAATTAGAAGTGCTGACAAACATTAACTGAACTGCTGCAGACAATGAGCAAAATTATTTTAAATAGTTTAAAAGAGATGTACCTTTTTGATTACTGTTTTCATTAATATCATTTGATCTACCTGTATGCATTACAGTGTGCAACTTCATTCTGCTCGTGCCAAAGTGCAATTAGGCAACCTAAAATGTCTTTTGTCTATTTATAAACATAAAGGCTCTGATGGCTTAATTACATGAAGGGTGTGTCTTGTTATGTTCTTCTTGAAGGTTTATGTATCTAGGTGTTCTCTGAGCTAAAATAACAACTTGCAACTATGAATGTCTTCAAAGTTAATTATGAATACAAGCCTTGGCTCAGAAAAGCACTTGAGCAGTTGCCCAAGTCCCATTGATACTGAAATAATCTAGTACAGAAGAGCAAACTTTCACCTTTTATCATCTAGAAGCAGCTTTCACACTGCTTGAGCAGTTCTTACCTGTTTTAAGCTTTGGCTTTTGCATGTGGTGATGGAAAAGGGAAACTATAACTGTTCTGGTAGCATGGAGATTGGTATGCAGAAAGAAAGAGGAGTATGGAGAGCTGTGGAGGGCTGAAGGGAGAATGAGGGGTTGCTGTTGGCCAGCATCTAGGCACCACCCAGCTGCTTGGCCTCTCCCCACCTCCTACAGGATGAGGAGAAAAATGAAGGAAGGTGAGAATACTCATGGACATAAGTCCATAAAGATAACTTAATATGTAAAGAAAAAGCAGGATGTGCAAGCAGTGCAAAGAAGGAATTTACTCGTTACTTCCCATCAGCAGGCGGATGTCCTGCCACTTTGTGAAATCAAGAGTCTCAGCACTAATAAGGGTTATATGGCAACACAAACACCAAACTACTAATGTCCCTACCTGTCTCCTCCTTTCCTTGAGCTTTTACTGCTGAGCAGAACTTCGCATAGCGAGGTAGGTTCAGGTTGGTAGGGGTCAGCTGTCCTGGCAGTGTCTCCTCACACCCACTCACTGAGGGGGGAAGAAGAGAAAACCTTGATGCTGTGCAAGCACTGTTCACCTAAACAGTGGTGTGTTTTCAACAGTTTAGTCACAAATCCAAAACATGGCACCATACAGGCTGCAGAGGAGAAGATTAACTTCATCCCAGCCAAAGCCAGTGCAGGGATAAAATGCCAAAGGGAAAGACCTACATGGAGGAAAAGGTGATACAGTGTAGAATAGAAACAGACAGCAAAAGTAAGATATGCTGCCAGCAAAAATAATGAAAAAATCCTCTCAACTACTAAATAGTAAATGTAAGTAGCAGCAGCTCTTATGGACCACTTGTAGTCCAACTCATCCTAAATTATTACAGTGCCCAAACTAAAGATAGATTAACCATGTTAGCCTTCCTCCTTGCACTGCATGCCCTTATCTTTTTCTGTCAGTGGAAAATAAAGGATAAATTACAGCATTTATATCTTTAATTACAATGTTTCTTTTGGTGAGTAATAAAAACATTCATTTTCAAAGGCAGCCTTTGAATGAAGAGTCTGTCAGCCTCTTTCCAACAGCAGTTCAGCAACAACCAGTGTAACCGGTAATATCTTGCTACATATTCACCCAATCTTAGCCAAAAGTTAATTGATTTCTGGCGAAAAATCACAAGTGAAAAGAGCTGTGAAGCAGCCAGTTGTAGATGTTTCCATCCCTACTAATTGCTAAAGTTGTGTGCCTGGAATGCTCATAGCCATATGAAGAATTTCCAAAGCAGCACTGTGGTTTCCCAGTGCAAATTCTGCTAACCAGGATCAACCCAAATTTTAGTTTAGCCATCAGCAAAGCTTTCTTAGAATTGCAGGAGTCCGGAAGACAGCTGGTTATTTGTGAGAAAGTTACAACTTTTGATCTATTCTTCTCTCTGTATCCTCTCACAGATGATAGATAGATAGATAGATAGATAGATAGATAGATAGATAGATAGATAGACAGACAGACAGACAGACAGTCAGACAGATTTTTTTAAATTATTTTTTTCAAAGTTTGTTTTTTCCTAACCTATTACATGTACTATTGTCTTCAGTTTATCTGGGAAGGTTTTGGTAGCAGAGGGGTTGTAGGACTGGCTTTTCTGAGAAGAGGCCAGGAGCTTCCCTGATGTCAGACATAGTCTATTCCATCTGGCTCTAAAATGGACTCACAGCTGGCAAAAGTTGAGCCCATCAGTAATGTTGGTTACACCTCTGTGGTAACACTTAAGAAAGGATAAAAAAACTATGCATAACAGAAAGAAGGCAAGAGGAGTGAGAATATGTGAAACAAACAGCTACGTAGACACCAAGGGCAGTGAAGAAAGAGGGGAAGAAGGTGGTCCAGGCCCTGGAGCAGAGATTTCCCTGCAGCTCATGGTTAAGATCATGGTGACTCAGGTTGTTTTCTGTCCACAGTAGAGTAAATATCCACAGTGCAGCAGATATCCACATTGCAGCTCACAGGGGACCTACACACAGTAGCAGGTGGATGTGCCCCAAAGGAAGCTGTGATCCCATAGAGAGCTTGTGCTGGAGAAGGATTTCTGGCAGGACCTGTGGCCGCATAAGAGATCCACACTAGAGCAGTATATTCCTGAAGAACTGTGGAAAAGACCCATGCTGGAGAAATTCTTGAAGATGTGCAGCCCATGAGAAGGACCTACATTGGAGAAATCTGTGGAGGACTATATCCCATGGAAGGGAGCCCATTATATATCAGGGAAAGAGTGTGAGGAGAAAGGAGCAGCAGAGACCCCAGCTTCCATTTTCCATTCCCCTGTGCCACTCAGGTGGAGGAGATAGAAGAATTGGGAGTGAAGTTAAGCCTGGGAAGAAGGTAATGGTGCAGGGAAGTTTGTCTTAGATTAGTTCATTTCTCATTATTCTACTCTGTTTAACTGGCAATAAATTAAATTCATCTTCCCCAAGTTGAGTCTGATTTGCCCATGATGGTAATTGCTGATGGAATTCCCTGTCCTTATCTCGAGCTTTTTACATATTTTCTCCCCCATCCTGTTGATGGTGGAGGAGTGAGAGTGGCTTGGTAGGCACCTGGTGGCCAGCGAAGATCAAGCCATCACTGATCATTGTGAAAACAAGAGAAGAGTGGTAAAATAAATGTTGGTTTATTCAACATCTGAAAGTGAAAAATACAGTTTTGTGAACATACAATGAAACATGATCCAAAAAAACTTGCCTAAAACTTCTAAGGGATTAATATCACTAGAATGTTTGCTTTAAAATCCAGAGCAAGTCTTCTCCTCATTCTTATAGCTACATTTGTGAACACTCAGAGAAACACAGGTCACATGCTAATGTCACCAGCCTAAAGTGTTTAAGCAGCGCTCGTTGAATAAATCAGTGGGACTCACTGCCTGTTAACCTAGGCCAGCATCCAGCTTCAGTAAGAATCAACATGAGTGATCAGATGAGCCATTTATCATAATCAGCTTAATGAATGACTAAGTTTAAAGAACATGGCATGTGCTAGGCAAGTGCTGGTTAACTACATGCTGCAGAAAGAAAATACTCAAAATGCATTGTAATTGTTTCCAGTTCCCCCCTGTTATGCAGCTTTGCCTTTTAGTTTCCCATTGTCCTTAAAACTACAGAAAACCAGACAATAGATCAAAACCTTTCTTTCCTTTCTTAAAATGACAGAGAAAAAGTCAGCTGGGAAGGAAAGTTATTATGCAAGCAAAAACCAGACATCAGCATATCCTGATCTCATTTGTGCCATTCCCTGTCAAGATATAATTTGTCTCTTCCTACCTTCATTGTCAGCAGGGACTAATTTCTATGCTGGAGGGTTTCTCCTCCTTGTGGAGCTTGATGTTTTCTTTTTCCAGCTTTTGACTTAATTATATTTGGAAGCTGCAAGAGGGACTTCCAAATTAGTTTTAAAAATCTGTCTCATTGGGAATCCCCGAAAACATGCTTCCTATTCACCATACAGAAGAGTTCAGATATGTCCACTACAGGGAGCACAAAGGAGCAGGAAAATACTTGGACATACTGGCTAGCTAAGGTACTAGCAGCAATCCAACAGCATCCATAGAGGTGGTCCTGCAAGCTCCCATCCTCTTCTTGTGCTTCCCAGGTGGCTTTTATGGTCCTGTGGTAGATCAGCCTCCTGTTACATAAGTGAAGGTTTTAAACAGCAAGGACAATCCAAATAAAAATAATGTGTTCTCCTTAAATCAGTTGTTGAGCCAAAATTATCTACCATCCTTCTGCTTATCTTTAGCACAGTGAAGCATTAGCAAGCATATGATTAACATCTCTCATCTGTTATAACAAAAATCTGCAGGGTCTGTAAAATGTGTTTCTGCCTTAGATTTGCTATTTAACAGAACATAGTCCACAAAATACAAGGCCAACTGCAAGTACAATATCTTGAACAACAAGCATATATTTTGACTC
>NW_009953923.1:481525-503349 GCF_000747805.2 Chaetura pelagica | reverse complement strand
TTCCCCAAAAGCAAACCCTCAAAATATTATATTAACAATTATAATATTACTTTGCCAAAGGGTTTTGAAACAGTAAAAGATTCATTTTGACATAGAGTGCATGCAGAAATACGATGCATTATTCATGTGCATATATACATATGTCTGAATACACATCCACATATATATATCTATAAATAATGACCTGCTTCATTAGATTGTCTATTATTGTATCTTTTTCTCTTTTAATTCATGTCAGATTATTTTTAGAGACTGAGCTCTTTGCAGTAATAGTCTGGGGTCTGAGTCAAGCAATGCTGAGAGATTAAAATGAGATTGAGACAAAAATGGTGTTAAAGTTATGTCTCTGCTATATATACACTTCAGCTAACAATTGACATTAGCCCACTACCAGTGCTTCAGCTGAACAATCATTCAATTAAAAGTGTTGTTGGAAGGTGGATTTTTTTTTTATTTTATACACATAAGAAACATTAATTTACAACTTGGAAATACAATACGAGTGCTTGACTGAGCTGAGGACATGAAACTGGGGCAAGGTTGTGAATAGCAGTGGTTTTCAATGGCCCATCACTCAGCCAACTGAACACACTATCAGATAAAAGCAACCAGCAGGATTATACTTTGTCCTGTCTAAGATTAGACCTACTTTATACGCTTCTTTCTGAAAGCAAATATTAACTCTAAAGCCTTTAAGAAACTAGACTGCTTAAATAATTAATATTTCATGTGTTTTGCATATAACAATAGATGTAATTTCTTCAAGTTCTGGTGACAACTTTGTCAGTTTAATTTAAATAATTTTGTACTAATCATATTTCCTTTAATAACACCTTCAGCTCCTTGGGGAAAGTCAGCTGAAGCATGAAAATTACATTAAATTTTTGATAGGGATCAAAGAGGAAAAAATCAGTGACATGACCAGGTTGTATTTTAAAGCACTATTTATTGCTTATTATATATAACAAGTTACAAAGTGCTATTTTCATTATAAGATTTTTGCAAAGGCAAATATATATTTGACATTTTAAAATAAAGACAGGAATAACTATTTCTAATCGTGTAAATGATAAAAAGCAAACACAATGTTTAATTTTTATTAAAAAGAAAATAAAAATTATAACATTCCTTCTGATTAATCTAAGTGTGAGAAAGTTTGACTTTATATATGTTTGTATATATGATGTACACATTAAAATGCAAACAAACATATATGTATACAAATGGACAGAAGTTCAGAGTTTGAAATGGAAGAGACCTGTTTACCTGCTTAGTCCAGTCCCTGCAAAAGGCTAATTACACTACAGATCTCTTTCAAGTTCCTTATAACGTTTCTAAGGTGTGATAAAAAGGAAAAAATATACAGCAGGGGGGTAGGATCAAAACAGTTCCGAGAACCTAACATCTACTGTAAAGCCCAATTAGCAAGCTTCAGGATACTGCACAAGGGGGTGGGGAGGTAGTGTTCTGAAAACATTTTATAAAGGTTATCTTTGAAAGGCACCCAGAATTGTTCAAATTTAACTTGGAATCTCTCAGTATTAGCAGTGCTTCACATCATAGTGTTGAAATCTGGATCCAGAGCCAAGTTTAACTTCTCAGAAATTGGATATGTTCGTAGTTTTACAAAGAAATTAGACACTTACTAAGAACTTCAGTTTCAGATTTTCATCCAGACACCAGGTGACATTAATGGTAGGTATGGTCCAGAATGAAACATATTGATTTAAAATAGAAAAATGTGTATATACACATAAATTTCTTTTTAAACGGTGTGCTTTTTTTAAAGAAACCACTACTTCTTTGTCAAAATCCTAGTATTGTATTAAAGATGGAAAAATCCATCAGGAACTACAGTAATCTTAATTATAAATGATAGTAAATAATATAAGTAGTATAATTTTTGTATGTGAATGTTTATTTCAAAATGTCTTCACAATAGTTAGAACTCCATGTTTCTCTTGGGAAAATAATAAAATTTCTGGGTGTATACTCTTGGGGTTTTTTTATCCAAGACAGTAAAGAATAGGAAAAAATATATTTCTAGGGTACATCCAAGTTTCATACAATCTCAGAGAGGAACATGCTCAACACTAGAAGAATAGTTGTAAGAGTATAATCAAAATGATCAGTCATCTTGGGATTAATAACAGGGATTATTACCTAACACTACAGATTTATGGAGATCTTGCTGCTTTTCACTAATTTAATAAGAATTTATGGGGATTTTCTGATCACAGATAAAGCCTCACTCTTGTGAACACACTTCAAGCAACAGGAAGCAGTTGGGAAAGCTCATAGAGCAAAGCTTTAAATTTGAATTTTACATACCTGTATGAAAGAAATATCTTGTGTATACATATGTCCAGAGTTCCTTTTTGATCTTCTTTATCCCCTTTTCCTCCCATATATCTTCAAATGCCCATCTGCTCTCTTCCAGCACTTTCTAAAAATTGAGGTACTTTTCCCCTTCTACTGAAGCTGTAGCTTTTCATGTAGTTTCTCTTGAACTCCTGCAGGGAGTCTTGATGAGTTACATTAATACTTGGATGCAATATTTAGCCACAGTACTTTAATTTAGAATTAATTATTCATTGACAAAACAGTAAACAAAAGCAGTAATCTTTCTTTCATCCTAGTGTTCCTGAAATGAAGGAGATTGGAAATTAACAACAGAAAAGGCTTATAACTCGAGAATGGAGATATACAGGTGTGTCAGAAAGAATCAATTTTTAATATTCACTTAAGAAACATTTAACCATTCACTCAGCCTGAGGCAGCAGGATAGTGCTTGAAGCACCTACCTACATTTCAGTAGGGGATAGTAGGTTGGATCCACTCAGGCTAGGAGAACAGAACTACTCAGGGCTTTCCCATCAGCTGTAGTACTCAGGGCTCTCCCCTGGAGGAGACCATCAAGCCTGCCAGGGGAGAGTTGAATCACAACCTTTTGTTGACTAGTTCTTTACTTTTGCTTTCTTTTACGTTTTAGAAAAAAATTCACTCCAAAGTTAATTTGGATTTATCTGCTTGATTCGCCTCAAAATAGTTCTGACTTTCCATTTGTTTTGGGCAAAGAAGTGTTAAACTTCATCCATTCACAGGTTTTGAATACAGACTCATCCAAGCCAGTCAAAAGTGGGAGGGCAGTGTTTGCGAGGTCTGCTTTTAATAATAATAAAAACTCTATGATGGATCTGTAATGACCATCTTAACTAAAAAGATACCAGACTGTATTTGCAAATTCAGTTCTGCAAAGACAGTTGCAGCTTCTTGTGGCTCTTGCATGCACAGCCCTGCAAACTGAGCATGGCTTTAACTCCACCATGTGGCCTCACACTGACACGTACCTATTGCCAGCAGATTAAACTCCCAGAATCATGGCACAAACTTCCCTCATTTAAGCCAAGGGAAGAAGTAATTCACTACAATGCCTGTTTTACAGTGGCCATGGGAAGCAGAACTACAGGGGGTGAGGAATATTTTATTAATGGCAAAGATAGCAGATTTTTTTTCTGAAGATAAGGGAATAGTAGACTAACATTTCTGTTTCTGTTCCAGTTTCTGCAGAAAAATTTGTGCTGTGATACAATTATTTTGCCATCTTTTGGTCAAATCTTCCCAATTTCTCGACCTTCTTCATATTTCAGCTTTTTTCCCTCCCGGTTTCAGTCTGAAACTGGCAAATAATATCCTGGCCTCCATGTAAAACTACGTAACTGTTCAAATATGACCAACAAGAAAGTAATTGGACAAAACCTGCCCCAATCAACAGCTTCTTCTAGCTTCACTGAGAGATAGAAATTAAAGCTTACAGATAACAGAGCAAGAGATGACAGGGTGGAAGAGCACATGGGGTGGGATTTTGGGGGGTTACCATTACGAGGAGAAAGTAGGATGATCAGAGGCCCATCTCAGATTTCTCTATACATACGCACACAATGCAGAAAATAAACATCCCTGTGCAGATGCAGAACACTGACATAAATGGGAATGCAGAGATCCACTGTGGGACAGGACAAAACTGGTATGCTATGAAGGATGGATAGAGGTTCTCCAGGAAGACCAGTCAGGAATGATGAATGGGGTAAAAGAGCAGTTCAGTTGCTGGACTCTACTATGGGATGGGCGACATAACTGTCAATAGTCAATGAGTAAAGAGCATCTGATCCTGAAGGCCAACAAAACAAAACTTGGTGTGCATCTGCTACCGATCACCAAATCAAGAACAATAGACATGACCAGGGTTTTTTTATTGTTTTAAATAGAAATATTTCAACTGCAAATCATAGTGCTCACATGAGCATCTAACCACACTGGTATTTTTTTTGGGTACAAGCAATCCCAGGTATTTCTAGTATGTGCTGGGGACAGTTTTTCAACATAGGTACAGGAAAGGCTGGCATGGTAAAAATTTCCTCTGACACAATCTTTTCTGGCAAGATCTGTTCCTCTAGGGAGGGCCATCCAACTACCAGCAGAATTTCTCCAATACCTCTCTTACACCACTCCATAAGCCACTAAGGTATGCCCTCCTGTCCTAGCAAAGCAGATTCTTTCACTTATGGATAACACCTCGTCAGAATTTTTAAGAAGTCCATGAGTGATCTGCAAACATTTCTCTCCCAAGTAAAATGTTAATTTATATGCAGTCATATAGCAAAAGGCTGTGAAACCCTAAACTAACTAGGAAAACAAAGAAAGGAAGAATATGCTCAGTTTGCAACTTGCTTTGTTAATGTTCATGGATGTTATGCCATGGCACCTTGAAGTTTTTATGGAAGTTTTGTATAACAAATTAAGCTTCTATGAGCAGCTTTTTCTTTTGGTGGAGAAGTAGGTTTGTTTTTAGGGTAAAACTCCAATCTTAAGTTTAAAGGCCAACACAAAAAGTCATTACTATGGATCCAAATAAAGAGTTTTCATAGAAGGCACAATCCTTTCTCTCCCTTTGTGTATGTGGGAAGACTTAGTCATAATGAGAAAAACCCAAATGACTGAAGTTTAATAAAGTCAAGGGTGTTCTGCTTATTTGAGCTTTAACATCATCATTACTACATCACTCTGTGGGAAGATTTAGCCATTCAAAAGCAAACTGATTATTTACTTTATTATGTCTCAGTAAAATAAATTTTTGCTTTCACATTTAGCAATATCAACAATACTTGGTTTCTTAAATATGTCAGAAGTTGTATTCACTCTACTCCTTTATTTTCTCCACTGTTTGTGCTGTATTTTTATTATGAGCATGTATGCAATAATACAGAATACAAACTTCAAACTAAACTCTAAATTTGAAAATATTATTTTAGGAATATCCTAAACTTCTAAGAATAGCAAAAGTGAGTTGTAACTAGCAAGTTCTCCCTTCCACTTTGCTCAAATATTTACTTTTTGACAAAACAGTATATGTAGTTACAAATGAGAGTACCAAGCAATACTGGAGTTTGGTTGGTTTTTTTCTTTTTTCTTTCTTGCAGAACATATTTAATTTTCATGTTTTCACCTGTGGCTGTAATTTCAACATGGGCAGCTAGAGTAGCTATTAAATTTGTTATACCATGACCAACTGAATACACCAGTGGAAAAAAAGTGAAAGTAACCATTGACACTGGCAAGGAGAGAGAGATTTTTGTTCCTTATTTTAATTGTTCACAGAAAACAGTCATTATTGCTTCCAGCAAAGACCACATGTTATCAGAAATCCCAACCTGTAAGAATATTGTCCCTCTGCTTTAGTTTTAATATAGTCAGTTACAATAAAACTGTTTCAACATTTGGGTCTTGGGAGGTTTTCCAGACTGTAGCTTACAGCTCTTTTCTGCCTGGTTAATTAGAGCACAGTCCAGAGTGAGGGAAAGGAGAGGAGGAGACCAGCATTGCCCTCCAGGACAACTAGCAGCACCAGCTGCCACACAAGCTGCTTGCTCTTGGCTCTCCAATTGTTCACTCAGAAGGAGAGCACTCTGGTTCTTCCACTGCTCTTCTTCATAAAGCCGTGAGATCAATTAATTTTTTTCCCTGTCATGACAAACCTTCAGCCTGTGCTGCCATCTGCTCCAGGCCTTCAACACCTACTCTGTACACAGCACATCAGGAGCATTTTGATGTCACCCCATGCTGGGCTGAGGGCCCGGATTTCTGGGAAATTTACACAGAAAAGCAAAGCTTTCCCTGGAAAGCCCAGAAGTTGCTTCAGAGTTGCTTCAACATTCCTGAACCTGAGTTCCCTGAATTCAGCTTAATGTTCCATTTCAAGTCACTTCTAAAGCAGTACTGTTATGTGCCCAGGAGCCTGAGGCTCTGTGGGTTGGACGACATCATGGACAACTCTGCAGCTTTAAGAGAGAGAAGCTTGCAGAGATTTTGGGAAATTTAATCATCTGAGGAACGTAGCCCATAACAGAAAATGGGATCCTATAAAGCAGCTTTCAGAAGGTAGCGCACTGGTATGTTTAAATTTTTAACCTCAGGCCAGTTCATCAGTGCATTCCCATTTGAGCCTAGCCCACCACAAGTCAAATGTTTTACTTCACTATTCTCCATTACAAATAGGAATGCGGCCTTTCAGTGTCAACATTTCCCCTAAAGAAAATATTGAATGTGCTTCAATTACATTTTCATTAGAAAACCATTGCACTAGAGAATTCACTGGCAAGAAATCCATGACAAAGGGACAAAGACACCTACTTACTAGTTTTAACTCTTTATATGCTGCAGTTGTTCTTAATACTGCCTTTTCCACTTCACACATGATGTTGCATGTCATTTTCACAGAATCACAGAATTGGCAGAGTTGGAAGGGACCTCTAGAGATCCTCTAGTCCAACCCCTCCACTAAAGCAGGATCCCCTAGAGCACATCACACAGGACTGCATCCTGGTGGGTCTTCTATATCTCCAGAGAAGGAGACTCCACAGCCTCCCTGGGCAGCCTATTCCAGTGCTCCCTCACCCTCATGGTAAAGAAGTTTTTCCTTATATTTAAGCGGAACTTCCTGTGTTCCAGCTTGTGCCCATCGCCCCTTGTCCTGTCACTGGTAATTATTGAAAAGAGTCTGGCTCCATCCTCCTTGCACTCACCCTTTAGATATTTATAGGCATAAGGTCTACCCTCAGCCTTCTCTTCTCCAGGCTAAAGAGTCCCAGCCCTCTCAGCTTTTCCTCATAGGAGAAATGCTCCAATCCCCTAGTCATCTTTTTATGCAGCTGGCTTTCTTGAGAGCTTGGAGGAAACCACTCCTGGCTCAAGTCTTGCCAGACTTAAAAGGTATATGTTGGCAAAACGGTCAAATCTTGTGTATCAAGGTTGTAACATACTCTTTTCTACTTTTTTATTCTTTCTTGTTCTTTATCCCCTTCCACCCACTGACACAGATTGGCAGAGTACAACTCAAAAATGTCATGCGGAGAACTTTCAATAACTTTTTCCCTTACAGTAGCTAAAAATCTGGACAATGTAAAACATAAAGGATTGTCCTTTACCTCCAGAGACTGGAGAACAAACAAAAAAGAGAAGACCTTTCTTATCAAAATTTTAGAGCAGCAGTGGCCACCTTCCCAAAGACCAGGACAAATACACTAAAATTTTCCTACAGCAAAGACCCTCATGATGCAAACTGTGCATCACAGAGGGCTGAGACAGCATGAGCTCAGGGGCACTTTTCCGAGCAAGGAAGTTGTAACAACAGTGACCTTGCAATTCTGTTCTGACCTGAGGTCAGGCTGGCTGTGCCACTGAATCCTAACCCCATCCAGCAATCCTGGCTTCTCTGGAGTCTCTTGTCACCCAAGAGTTCCCAAAGCAACGTGGCTCCACAGCTGCTCCTGCAGCCCCAGCCTAAGGGATGCACTTGAATTTTCACAAGTGTGCTGGCACCTCAAGGGGAAGAAGTTAGTCACTTCTGTCTTAAGGGTATGGGCTAGGATTCAAAAGACAGCTTTCCAATCTCCTATCCCTGTCCTCCAGCCAGTAGGGGTATTCTTGGGGATTCTTACAATCAGAGGGGCATGTTTATTTTCTCCTTCCTAAGGACTGCAAAATTGGATTTAGATGACTACTGTCTGCAAGACTGTTCTGTGGGTATTTCTACTTGGAGTGATTAAGTGCAATGTGTAGCCTGTCCAAAACAGAATAAAAGATATGAGTATAGTTTTCCTACTCTCTATTGGTCAGTGCTCTTCAGTGCTGGTCACTGGATACACTGAAGTTTCCATAAGGCATCGATTATTCTTTAACCCTAGTCAGTTATTAAGGTGTTTGGCACTACTGTAGGCAAATATTTCTCTTTTGAAGTATTATATCTAAAATACAAAAGTTACTTGTTTTATTTCAAAGGCCTTTATTTTTGAGCTGCAAAGACCACAGATCAATGCAGTCCATAAGTCATCAACTTCAAAGCCAAAGTGTAATACATCAATACAAGGGACCAACCAAGGGCAGATAATAATTCTGACATCTTCTTGTTTTGGTTGGGCTTTTAGATCAAAAGCTAACATAAAAAGAAGACATGATGGATCCAATCCAAGTCTTCTACTGAAATAAAGGGCAGGAGTAGTTCCACATATGACAATGATAACGCACTCCCTGTTTTACAGAATCCCAAAATATCTAAACAGCATCTCAAACTGGCAGTCAAACTCACAGCTTCCTCCTTGCAGCAGTTATTTCTTAGGGTTGGTAAGAACAGAGGAACATAAGCTGGTATAGGGTCTGTACAGAAAATAGTTTGCATGATGAAAGTTAATTCCTTTAATTCAGAGGTATAAATTCTTCTCTCCAATCAATTTACAGATCCTATTCGGTGCAGGGGGATCTCCATTGGGTTAGTCAAGAGCAGCATTTCCATCAGCAGAAGATGACTGAAGAATTGCTTGCATTTGCTTTTCCACAGAAATGAAAATGCCCTTCTTATGTGGCTAACAACAGAGCCAAATGCAGCCACTGACTGATTCCTGGGGACTGCAGTCCAGGATAGAATACACTATTAAGTTCTCAGTTGCTTCCTCTTGAAAAATGACTGCAGAGTCTACTCCTTGATTTCTCATCTGAAGCTTGCACACTTCTCTCAACTCTGAGAGAAAGAGACCAGCATTCAGAAATATCATTAAGAACTTTCAAAAGTTGTCTTCAAACATAAGCAACTGGGTTTTTTTATGCGTCAGAGTAAATCAGGAGAAATTTGGACAGAAAAACAGCATCTGCACTTTCTCATTGTATCAGCTGTAATTTAGCAATGATTGTTGCAAATCTGCCCATGCATGCTAAGAAAATATTAACAGCTTATTTGACTTTGATTCTCTGTGTATGAAAAGGAGAAAATTTTCTCTCCTCCTGCTTTGCAGTGGGAAGACCATGTGGCGGCAATGGTCTGCAAAAACTTTATTTCACTCCTTAGTAGGAGCAGGGAAGGGTAAAAGTCTGGTAAAGAAGAGCTGGTCTAGGTTTGTGATGTTGAGCAACAGATGGAGAACAGAAAATCAAAGACTGATCTTCTGAGGTGGTTCTCCCTAAGGTAACAGAAAGAGCAGTAAGAGTGCAGCTGCAGTTGGTAAGGAGGGTTATTTACTGTGATTAGCACCAATTAGCTGGTTTTCTCACAGCCTGAAAAAAAGATCCTAACTTATCTTAGCAGCCCTTTCCTCCAAGATTCATGGTACTGACATCATCTACTAGGAAAGATTCCTGATGCTGACTAGCTTGACTCGCCTCAAATGCCAGCAAGGCTAAAGGGAAAGATCCTGTAACTGTGAAGACAACTCACACTATTGAAGAAAATGGACAATTCAAATCATTAAATGAAATCAATAAAATAAAAATGCTTGATAGAAGCCTAGTTTTATCACTTTCCATAAGAGCTTCTTCAAGAAAGGCAGGGTAATACTTTGAAATTTTTTGTTAATCCTTTCATATTCGTACAGGAGATGGGAAGAGAGATTTTGTTTCTAGTGCTCTTACTCCGGTATTTTGCATGAACACTCCACCTCCTCCACACTGCTTCTAGACAAGAACTGCAGGTAGGCAAATAATTGTTCTATTTGCAAAACAACTAAACAAAATACAAGTGCTACCAAACAGATCTAAGCAGGGAAAAATACATTAGAGTAGGAAAAAAACCCAGAGCTATCTGGCTAATCATTTTAACCTTGCTGTTAATGGCATGGTAATGGAAGCTTATGTTTGCTATTTGTGACAAAAAAGAATAACTTAGCAGGGAATTGCTCTTCCATTATAACTTTGAAAATACAGCTAAGTAGAAATATATTTCCCAGCAGAGCTGTATCAAACATTTATGCTTTTGCAGCCTTGCTCATGTCATACAATACAGAATAGCATTCCCAAGTTTCACTTGATGGAAAAAAGCACACTGTACAGACTGGCCTCAACACAAAAAAATTAATTCTATCATTGTAATTAATAAAACATTCAATAAAAGCAAAATGAGAAATAGATGCAATTTAATATAGCCATGCTAATATATCTGCGTGTATTCAATTCCTTTGCTATGGGACTCTGTGAGAATTTTAATGATGCAGACCATGTTAATCAAATCGATAAGTGCATAAAAATGACACATCTCTAGAAGCAGTCTCCCATTTTAAGAAGACTTTCAGTCAGCAGTGGAGTCTGGTCTACAGATTGAAAATCTATTGAAACCACTCTTTTTAGAGTTTCTAATTCCCATTTGCATTTATGTTTGTGTTTCTAACTACAGAAGAATTTTACTGACACAGTTTAAACTGGGAAGATAAAATATTTTAGTGCAGTAATGCATATGTAAGAGACAACATAAATATTTTTATGACATCTTTTTCATTCCATATTTTGATGTCATATATAATGTCTTATAACATTCATATTTTTCTCTATACCTCTGACAATAGTACTTGCAGAGTTGGAAAGTTATATGGCTTGTGAAAACTTAAGCTTTCCCTCCAGTGCATTTATTAAAGGAGTATTTCTTTCTAATGAGGTAATACTGAATTTCTACAAAACCTACTTTTCTGTGTTACTTTCTGGTATCAAGTTACTAATGCTATTTCAAATCTCATCATGTTGCATATGAGCCCAGAAATAGATGCCTGAGCATTTCTGCTGCCTAATATTCACCCCAGTGTATCATGGTGTTGGGAACAATGCCAAGCAGACTCACCAGAGGGAAGAATTCTGGTCTGGGGTAGGGCAAAGCAGCAGCTCAGGCAAACATACAATGGGCAGCCAAGACAAGGAAGAACCCACCCAGCAGTCTTGCTGGCCAGCCAGTAAGGTTTATCTCACCCTTAGCTCTTCAGGAGCCCAAGTCAGTGGCTGCAGTCCAGATTACTGGCTCTAAACTGTGTTTGCACCAGGCAGATGATAAGCACTAGTTCAAAGGAGAAACTCCAAATGCTCTCTACTGCTACACGTGTTCCTTTGGCATGCTGAGGCCTGGCTAAAGAACTTCTCTACCATGGCCATGCATGTGCAAATACTGGTGAATGTTGTCCCTTCCATTGCATTTGTCACACAGAAATAAGACTTGGAAGCCTGGATTCAAATTTGCTATTCTGAATGCTTTGCAGACAAGAAGTGAACATAACCAGGAAGTTGCATATAGGAAGAATAACACTGTCATGGCCAGATAAAATGGGCAAGACTAGTTCTCACCTGCACAGAAACAAATAAACATGGTCCAGAGCCTCTTCTTGGACTTATTCTATGTTTCTGAGATACAGCCAAAAATCTGAGCCAGAGCTTAAAATACAGTGAATTGCAATTATGTATAGCTAATAAACCTTTGTTCCTTCATTGGAACTATTAAGGGATGTGCCAATGATCCAGCTGATGAAGTAGGAGCAAGAGGCACTGCCAACTCTCTAGAAGTGCTGCACAAAGAAGATCACTGTATATAAAAAACACACTTAGCTACAATGGTATTCAAATCATCACAAAAACAAAAGTATGTGATCAGAGGGCTTAGTTCCTTAAACTCTGCTGAAGAAAATTAAGTCATCAGTATGACCACCAGCAGTTAGTTAGCTGGGCTTTAGATCAACGGACAACCTTAGCACTTACCTGTTCACCAGCACTGGTCCACAAAACAAACCAAATTCAGGCACAAAAATCCAATATTGTGAGATTAAACAGTGTTCCCCCCAGAGCAGTGGAGTTTGCTACCAAATTCAGTGGAGGCAGAAAGAAATCTGGCAGTCTGGTTACAGTCTTAGCCTTTTGTTTCTCTGCAACAAGAAGTGGCTTAAAAATGTATTATCCTACCTTGGATTTTATTTTTCCCCTGCAGTTTTTCAATAGTTTAGTATCTGCACAACTAGTTTATTTTTCCTGACAAAATCCTATTTGGTTTCCACTGCAGAATAAGCTTTTGACCATTGAGAGCAGTAATTTGGCAGGTTTACCCAGCACAGAAACACTTAATGTGTTCTAGCCCTTCTCCAACCCAACTATTCACCCCTATCCTGTAGCATTACAGGGCTGCAAGCTTATTGGGGCTGAGACTTTATCAGGCAACACCTCCAGAGTGTGTTATCACAGCAAAGATAAATCACTACCAATGAGATAGTGTTTAAATGCCACTTTAGCTAGAAGGCTAAAAATCGTAAAAATATTGGAATAGGACTGACAGCTGAATAATATTTACAGCTTTCTAAAGAGTTCTGCATCTGATTGACTTTGAAAAACAAGAAAAAATTGTAAAACAAGGTTGTATCATGTAGAGACCTAAGGATGAAATATTCAAACCTCAGTCTTTCTACTAAAACACCCAAACATTTGCAGGCAACATGATCTATCACGTCTGCCCACGTGCAGGAATTACTTTAATGTGTCTAACAGAAGGGCAATTTAAGGGGAATTGGTTTTATGTACTCCTCCTCCATTAGAGCCCAGCATGAAGTTTAACTTTTATCCAATGCCTGATTTGTTTTAATGCTGAGTGATTCATGATGCAGTATAAATTCATGTCAGGAAAGCAGAATCCTTTTTTATTACTGTGACTAGATAACTGAGCCAAAAGACAATTTCAGTAGGTTTGTTGTTTGATTTTGCTTTCCTTTTTTTTTTTTTTCCCCCTCTGGAGTCCTAAATGAAAATCTGATACAGTAATTTGATTCTAGGAAGTATTTAATTTAAATACTGGGAATTAAAGCTTAGTTTTTAAAGTAGTTATCTTTGTGCATTACAAGGTGCTCATCTATGTACTGGATGGGAAGAAACTATTTTCCATGGGTCTGTTTTCCTATTAATGATAGTATCTACTTAGATAGCAAAAGTGACTTAGCACAACAGGAATCAGATAACTGTTTTTCAGTTGTAGCATTCATATTCTCAGGACATATTCAACAGTAGCAATAAATTGTAGCAGAAAGTTTTCAGCTAGCTTTCCTTATTTCAAGGGCCTCCTCTGGTTGTGCATGCAAAACTCCTTTTGACAACCTCTAGGCCAAGAGGTTGATTATGCAAGAAGGTAATCTGTGAAAAATGTTGTAGTAAAATGTTACTCACCAGTTGAGAAAAAACACCTAAGCTTGTTAATCTTTCCAGTCCAAGGGGCTGTATCTGACATGAGGAGTTTCGTCTTAGCTGTCTAAATGAAATCACATCAGCTTCTGGAAAGGGGGAAGGATTAGTGCCCTCAGAAGGTGATTCTTTCTATTTGCATTTTTAGCAGGAACCTAGACTTTAGGGAGCTAAAACTGGATTGGAGTCATCTAACTAATAAGGAGATATACAGGACTGGAATTAGTCACAACTTCCATTTACCTAAGAATTCATTCTCTATCTACAAAAATACCTGGTCAAATAGTTTTTAATTTTGTAATACAAAGTTCCAGGTAAATTGATAATACACTTTTCTCATTAGCACCTAGAACATTACAGAACCATGAAGACATGGCCAGGAGGCCAAATTTCTTCTCTGCCCATTATTCAGCTGGTAGAAGCAACTGGAAGCCACCATCTGCAGGTCACACTTTTCCTAGGGGCACCAAATGTGACCTGCTCACCAAAATGAGCCCCAAAACTTCCCCTCCCATTACCCCAGCTACTCTTGCCACCCACCTCCAAATTCTTCATCTGCCCTTGTGGACATCCTCTGCAGATGAATGTCACCCTAGCACCTTTCTGAGGAAAAACCTATAGATGCTTGTAAATAGATGGACATTGCCAAGGTTGATTCATTTACAAGCTACTCCTGAGACTTCTCAACCTGCTCCCAGGACCAGCCAGCTTCAGTAAAAAGCCACATGAAGAGATTAATTTACAGACAGTGTTCTTTAATTTCCCACTGCAGACTGAAGAGTAGTTAATATGTAACCATTGCTGGAATAGATAGAGGAAAACTCTTGGGCAATATTTTCTTTCAACACCCTAAGTAAACAGGTCAATCTCGAAGACTGTTTGAATTTATTGGTAAAGAAAAGTAGCATAATTACTTGCTTACTGACAACACAACTAACATTTTAATCTAACATTCTACAGTACCTGCAGGATGTATGTAGTTGATGTGCTGGTTCAAAACCATCACTAGGTACTTATTTTGCATATACACAAGGTTTTTTTGCTGGAAATGGAAGCTGTCTATTCACCTACTAAGAGACGAAGAAGAATAACAGTGTCATTTCCTTTTGCAAAGCATTGGCAAATATTTTAAATCACATTTTTTCCCCAGAAAATACAACTTCTCCAACTTCTTCTAGTATAAAAAACACTACTGGTATTTTTTCCTTCTTCTGTTTAGGGTGCTTCTACATCTGCAGCAGTTAATCTAAAGATTAACAAACCCCATCCAAATAATTAAAAACTGCAAGTTTAGTTATCTTCTAAACTGATTCCATTTCTATTCAGAAATTATGTTCAGTGAAATTGCATAACAAAAGCACACAACTGCATCATATTCACTACAGTTAGGTCAAAAGTTCTCTCAGGGGACATTGCTGAAGACAGAGGCCATTGTTTCCTGCTTGCCTTGAAGTCATTCATTGTCTTTTTGGGACTGCTGTTGGCCAGATACCAGTTAGTTTGTGTGAACTCTGGTGGGGGGAATTTGGGAATTGAACCAGCAGGAAAAGACATGTTTAGGGAATATCTCTGAAGGCTATTTTAATAGTAATAAAGAAATCACACTAAGGTCTATCCATCCTCTGGCCGTTAAAATAAGTGACTTGGGATAGCCTTTGCTGACTTATTTCTCAAAGTCCAATTCATTCACATTGTCCTATTGGAAATAATCCCCAGACTGTATTAATGCACTTGAACCAAGGTTCAGGGTTCAATGGCTGTATGACTGCTGGTTGGCCTAGATCAGAAATGTGAAGAATGTGCCAATAATTAATTGCATAGGTAATTGTGTCACAAGTAAGTCCTTCCGCTTGCTGGTTCACCAGTATTAACACAGTCCAAGGGAAATGGACAGAACCATGGCCTATTGAAACCAAGGAATTCTAAGAGGTCTAGCAAGCTTGTGTTACATGCTCAACACACTTGGTATCGCATCTAGTAGGGCTTGCAAAGTAAATGAAGTTCCTTTGCTAAGAGTCAAAGCCATCCTTTAGTTCCAGCATAGGAGTTGTCATTGTCCTAGTCTGAAATGTATTTATCTCCTTGGAAACTAAATCAGAGATATTCTACCTCACTTTTGATCTAAAGGCAACACAGCTACCAGAAATGTTACCTTCTTAAAGAAGAACCAAAACGTACAACGTTGCCTTCTGATCAAGACATGTCCTAAGGTGACACAATTATAATTCCATTTCCTCAGCACCAACTCCAAAGTTGCGGTGCAGATGTACAGAAGAGGACACAAGTCAGCTATCTACTAGATAAAAAAAAATACAGTCAGAACCCTCTTTGACTAGTGTCTGGCTCCTGGAGCTGGGTAGCCATGACTGATGACTTCAGATGGGAGTGTCAGTTTTCCACCCATCTGTGGCAAAAGAAAGCAATGGACTGTCTGAGTCGTTCAAGGTCAGAAGCCTACAGTGCTTTATACACTTCTCAAAGACAGACTGCTTGGTCCTCACAGCCTAGCCTGAAATAACTTCTGTGCTTGCTGAGAAATTCCCTGAGCAAGAAACCTCTTAGAGCATCTTCCCCTTTGCTTGGTGTTTGCTAACACTCATTTGAATGCTAAGTGACTATTCAGTTCAATCATGTTTACAATTCTTATGATTTTTTATTTATGAGCATTCATATAAACAGGCTTTTTGTTCACACATAAGCTTGCTGAAGGGCTATTTTTCATATGAATACCTGCTCTCAGAATGAAACAAGAGAATTCCCTCTGAGCAAGAATAATTGCTACTTCTTGCTGTTTGCTGATTCTTATTCTCACATTGTAAAAGTTGCCAACAAAACAATGCCTGGAAATCAGATGGCCAGTCACACGCCAAAAGTAAAATGTCAGTAGATCCTGGCAGTGCTGCTCATGAACAGCTCCAATGACCTCAGTGGGACAATTCAAAATAAAATACTATTCCACCAGTTAAAGCCACAGAACCAAGCCCAAACCAGAAAAAAACCCTGTAAACTGCATGCAAAAAAACATCCACTTAAGCTGTGTGGAAAATATCTAAGGACTTTTTTTTTTCAAAAATTCAGTTTCCTTTTTAAAGCAGGCTCTATGCAGCCGTGAAGCTTTGTATATTCACAGGACATTAATCTGCCATAAATAACATCACAAGTTCTGTTATCCTTACTTTACTTTTTTTCCCAAGGGGTAACAATCCTTAAAGCACCAGTGTCACTTTCTGTCATACTTGAAGTTTATACAAAACTAAAAACATTAAACAAACAATGTAAGTGAGGAAATCACAGAATTTGAAATGTAATCTGTTGAAAAATCTCATTTTATGGTGAAAGAAATCCAGGATCTGATTCTGAAAAGGAGCAGGGCATCTAAAACCTCTTACTTAGTTCAGCATTCATTCCCTATCTAACATTCTAATTCAAGGACTTCAGTCTCCTTCTTCCCAGGGACAAAATAGTTTGCATATAAATAGACACTATTAAGGAAAAGTCAGTTTTGCACTTTGTAATTTTCAGTTTATAATTTGGAGCCAAGTAAATAAAATGTTGAGTGATTGCTGATATCTCTAATCTTGTTTTCCTCTTTCTGAAACTGAAGAAGCAGATTATAAACTCCCTTTCTCAGTATCTGCCTCCCTGTTCTGTAGCTTTTGGTTCCTCCTGCAGCCTTACTCTTCAGTGCACCACACCTGCCCCTGGTCCTGTTTACCTCTCTAGCAGGCAGAGTGACTGCCCATGAAAAGCCTACATCTATGCTTTGCTACAGCTAAAGAATCTCTTTTGTCTTCTCTCCCAATACAGATTTCCTCTCTTTCCTTCCCAGAGCCTCTTCTAATACTCAGTGGAGCAATTTCAGGAGGCACTCTCAGCTCTTCCACCTGAGCATCCCTGGGCTCCCCAGTGTGCAGCTCTCCTACACCCTGCCTGTGTCTGGAGGGCCCACACCTGTCTGATGAGGGTACCTCACAACAGGATATAAACTGTCAAGATGTGCATAAGATTATGAGATAATTTCAACAATATTAGTCATGGAAGTGTGGAGATACAGAAGGAGTTTGAGTTTTGCTGACTCCTCTAATAATTGTAAAATATAATCAGTTTTAGAAGCTGTGCTTTACCACATTCCTCACATAACCTTCACTACAGGGATGGACATGCCTGTGTTTGATACAGAAGATTAATTACTGCTTTGTGCAATCACCAACATTCTTGGGATGGGGGCAATGTATGCAAGTATGGTGCTAAAATTCAGCTTTATGAAAGAATAACTTTAGCCCCCTGCAGTTGCCAGATAACATTTCTGAAGTTGCTGAGATATTAAAAGGGTGGTAGTTTATTATGAAGCCATTTATATTTTGTCAGACTGTTAACAAGATTTGTGTTATCTGCTCCATGCCACAGGAAGGCTGCTGCAGAATACATAATAACTTCTTACTATGCACGCCAAATTGTTGGTGCAATTGGCAAAGCGAGGATAGAATCAGAAGATTACATTAGTAAAAGCCTACATGAGTTGAGAGCCAAGTTACCCAACCCTCTTTATACTGTTGGTTGATTAAATTCATGCTACATCCTCAGCCCATCGAACATTCAAATTATCACAGACTCCTGTATTATACTAAATTCTTGGAGTTGAACAGAATATAAGGTACAGGCACTGCTGATTCCAAAACATGAAATTGTATTTTTTTACATGTTAAACACACTTTGGTCTACATATATTTAAGCAGTGATTCCTTGCATGACAATATAAATATATTTAGAAGTATATGACTAGTGTGTGCATTTATCTGTCTATACCTACACATGCCCTGGTACATATAGACTCATCCCAAGAATAACTGTTTCAAGTTATTTTTCTCTTGTTTGTTTCTCTCCAATATAAATCCTGAAAGATGTCATTTTTCACCAACTTCCACTTTCTTCAGTCATCATTTGAGTTGTTAAGCGCATCACTGGGAGACTCTTCATAAGGTGATAATACATCAACAGGGAGGTAATATATTGATAGAGAAACTGAAAGTCTTTAGGCTAAATAGATCTGACAAGCCATTGCAAAAATTATATAAGTCTTTGAAAAAGGGACCTGACACTAAGCACTATCATCAGAAAGGCACTTAGAAGAATACCGTGTTTCTTGCACATCTTGTGCTTTCAAACTGCCATAATTTAAGGTTTAAAAAGCCATGCTAAATATGGTTTGGGGTACTCAGCACTTCACAAAATTTATCTCAAAGAATGGACCTTAAAAACTCCCCACGTTAACTTTTCCAATTTAATTACACAATACTGGCCAAGTAATCAAGAATGGCAGGCACAGAACTGATTATAGGTACAAGGAAATTTTCCAGAATGAAAAATAACAATAATCAGTCAGATGATGCATGGAGAATTAATTCACAATTTTCAAAACAAAAAAAAAAACCAAACAAAGTTATTTTAGTTTCAGGATGAAACTCACTTGTTTAGAGGTAAGACTACATTTATGAATCTGAAGGCTATACACACCTTCCAGATACCCAGTCCTGGACAAAGGGGACAATGTTGAGCTATAGCTAGTCATAGATATTCTCCTACAAGCCACTAAGTGTTGTGACATCTCCAAAAGCAGTGAGAGCAATGCTGTCTGCATAGCACTCCTGCCCCATCTGTCCATATTAAATAGTTTGAAATTGGTTCCAGATAGAGAATGTCATTAACTTAAATATTAATTGTAGCCAAGAGAGGGAGACAAAGAGTCAGTGTGTCACAGCAGCATGCAGACACAGATTAGGGGAACCTCTTAGAGACAGCAACATGGTCTTTTCTTTATTCTAGAAGAGGTGATAATCAAATTATGTAACCTAAAGAGCATCCTGACTACATTGAGGCCTTCTCCTGTTATCGTCAGGACATCAGTCATTGCCATCTAATGGTTTGTTGTTAGACAATTCTTCTTGTTCCTAATTCTAAGTTTTACACATAGACTATGAGTTTAGCAAAATCGACTGCTCTAGAACCAACTGCTTTATTGCCAACCTAATCACCAGTCCTTTCAGAACCTCAGTGTTCCTGGCCATCTGATTTTTACAGATCCAGCATGCACAGACCAAGATTCATATTTTCTCTTCCCTGTATCTACCATGCCTGATTTCTGTTATCTTACATTCCCCTTCTGAATTTCCAGCAACCATTCCTAAAGAAGTGGTTTAAAAAATTGGAAGTCTGCAGTGTGCTCACTGGAACAAAAAAAACCCTCTGGACACTTTATTATAGCTAAGCTGTTTGCTAATTCCCAATTTCATGTAAAAGATCTTCAGAATAAACTTTGCAATATGTTTGTTTTAAAACCCTGTACTGACACTCACTGTACTAAAGATAATGACAATGTTCTATGAAAAAAAATAATAATTCTAACATTTCAAAACACATATTCCAAAGCCCAGCAACCGTGCTTTCATATATTCCTGTAAAAAGGACAAAAACAAGATATAACAACTAAGTTGCTGTCTATATCACCACCTTATATGATATTGCCGCAATGATTTTTAAAAGTTTAGTAGAAGCAATCGAGTTCTATAATTATTGTTGACTTTCTAAATACTCTGACTTGATAAAAATCTTTATTTGAATTATTCATTGAATACCATGAATAGAACAATGTCAAAGCTAAATGAAGATCCTGTATTTAGCCAAATCTTCTTTTTTTTCCAATTCAGGTTAGAGATAAAAATTCCTGTAGATTAACATAGCATGCTTGACCCAGAGGTCCTTGTCTCTCTTAAAGATGTGTGTCTAAGCTCTTGTTTCAGCAACCTGGATTGATGTAGTTCCATCGGAGCTTCCTAGACATTTTTACATGCTGTGAAATACCTGTGGGAGTTTCTTCTTCTTTCTCCAGGCAAAGGCTAAAGAAAATTTCAAAGAAAAACATTCATCTAAGCCATCTTTAAACAATCACACTCAAAAATTTAGTACCCAAGTCACCAAGGTGATTTTCTCCTTGTCTTCCTTTTTATGAGAAGCTTAGAAAACTTTTGTTACTGTTGTTTTGTTTTTCAGAATGACTTGAGAAAAAAATTATTTAAAATTTTAGTGTAATATCACTGAGAAGTTTATAGTAGTTTCATTCTTCTGGTACAGTTGTAGAAATACAACCTAGTTCTTCAATCCAGTCAGTTACATTTGCTAAAGTTGCCACCAGTAAGAGGCTGAGAAGCTGCCCCAGCTCCACCTGTGAGCCCAGGAGCCATTAGAGAGGGACCATAGATGCGTCTCTCTGATTATCATGTGAAAAAACTGATATAAGGCCTGAGCAGAGAGCAGTTAGAAGGAGCTGGACTGGAGAGGCAGAGCTGCGCCTGTGGTTGGTGAGGAAGAAGGTGCCCAAGCACAAGTTTCCCTGCAGCCCATGGCGAGATGAGATGGCAGCTGTCCCCCTGCACTCATGGAGGAATGTGGTGGAACATTCCCTGAACGTGCCAGGAGGGGTGGGCTTGGATTTGCTGCCAGTGGACTTATATTATGCAGCTGTGGAAGACCCTGGTGCCAGGGGAGGTGACTGTTCCTGAAGCAGCATGAGGCTCTGTAGGAAGCCCAGGCTGGAGCAGCTCCTGACCTCCTGGGAAGGACTCAGGAAGGAGAGGGTCCTGGAGGACTCTCGCCCATAGGAGGGACCCCGTGGGGAAGCAGGGAAGGACTGTAAGGAATCTTTCTTCCTGAGGAGGAGGGAGCAGCAGGAAACAACAGTCTGTGAACTGACTCTAAACCCCATCCCCTGTCCCCCTGTGCCCCTGGGGGAAGGAGGGACAGAAACCAGAAACAAAGTAATTTGGGCTGGGGAGGAAGGGAGGGGTGGGGGCAACGTATGTAAGCCCTGCTCTTTGTGTTGTCTGGGTCCTGGGTGCATTTCATTAGTGTTAAATAAAATTATTATTTTTCCCCAAACTGAGTCTGTTTTACCCATGACCTTAACCGGTGAAGAACCCTCCTTGTCTTTGTCTTGACCCATCTTGACCTATCTAGTTGACCTTTCTCCTCCCCATCGCAGTGTGTGTGGGGGGCAGGGGGAGGGGAGTTGAGTGAGGCTGGTTCTTTGTTGTTGTGTTTGGCCAAACCCAGGACAAGTTTCCTGCACAACAGCTACAGACTTTGAATAACATTGTCATAATAACTTGCTAAGACCACAGGCTCAGCATTTTCCCTGGCATGTGCTGAGCTCCCAGTATACCCTAGCCACTGTGGAAAGTGAAAGTAGCTCTGGTAATTTCTAGCTTCTCTCAGTTGGCAGAACTGATATTATTCTTACCCAACAGTACTGCATA
>NW_009953923.1:432822-481468 GCF_000747805.2 Chaetura pelagica | reverse complement strand
TCATTTCAGCAGTCTCCCAAAGAACTAGTTCCCATGTGTAACAATTATACATGGAAGTCTCGGCTTTTCTAGGCAGCATTTTCAGGCATCTGTTGCTTCAAATGCTAGGTAGAAACACAGATGCCAAGAATATCTGAGTATTTACATATTGAAAGGTAAACTGGAAGATAATTGGAAAGATGTGGAAAAGCAGAATCAAGAGATGCAAAGGTGAAAAAACATAGTACTAGTGGGAACTGTGGGAAGGTATTAAGGACTGTCAATAGTTGTGTTCTATTATACAGTTTGTAAGCAATACCTTCTGCTGAGTAGGTGTGTGGCTGCCCTGCTTAAAGCAGGTGCAAGATTATACCTGTGATTTTATCAATATTATACCTGTGATTTTATGTTAGGAATCTGGTTTCAAGTGTTTCAAAGTTAGGCCAGGTGCTTTATATGTATAACTGCAAATAAAAAGCTGACCAGGCTCCAAGGCAGTCTTGTGTAGGCCACTTCTAAGCCAGAAGCCAGGTCAATGTGTTACCAGTGGATTTATTAGCTAAACTGCTTTTGGAAGAGGAGCTCAGGATGCAGGTCTGTCTGCAAAAGTCATGAATTGGGAGGTCTTTGTTGTCTTCAGTGAAGGCTTTGGATCACGTTCATAGGATAGTTAACTGTGTATTTGGTGAGGCTTGATTTTTTGTTTTGTTGTCATGTCTGTAGTTTTTGTTTTGTGAAGGATGTCACAGTCTTAGAAAACCTGACCTAAATTTCTAACATTTTGACTGAGTATCCAGTGTACCATAAATTTTCCTCTTTAACTAAAAGAGGCTTCTCCTTGGTACTTAACTGGGAAGTAATTTTAAAAAAAAATATATTATCAAAAAGGAAAGAAACTAGGCTGTACTTTAATTCTTCTCATAGAAATGTGAGAGATAGTTCCCAGTCTTGAATTAAGTCTCTGGAACAAACAGTACAAAGTAATCATCCCACATATTTTTCTTTGAATACTATAGGCAGTTTTCTGTAGTTAATGTGTACAATAACATTCAAAATCCTCATTCCATACCACGTCAGATGACACCTTCCCATAAAGGCTATGAAATCCTGATTTGATAGTGAGAATCCTGTATCATCTCAATTGGCTTTCTATGGTATGTTTTCCAAAGGCACCTTTCAAGGTCAGTATTCAATTCCACAGATGCTTCAGCACTGCTGACAATGGCCTGCCACAAAAGTATTCTTAGGGATTCAGATAATGTACATTACTTAGCGTGAAAAAAAGTAGAGGAGGAAAGCTATCACAAATCCCTGCAGGTTCATCTATTCACACCTTCAGCAGTCATTTATAACATGCTCTATGCCTTATCAGGTGCACTTTTGTAAATGATACAGTACTTTGGACACAATACTGTGTACATCTTGTATGTATATTTTTTGCTCATTCATTAAAGAGTAAGATTGATGAGAGCAACTCTATAGACTGTGCTCATATCTACTCTTAGCATTCTCATTTGACAGATGAATGAGGCATAAAGGCTGCAAAGCAGAAGGGGCACTCTTTAGTAACCATTAACAAGTAAGATTATGCTTTTCCCCAGCAAGTGAAGTATGTACTTATTTTACAGACTGTCAAGTGAGACTGACCTCAGATATGTTCCCTTCATCCCACTTTTCCTACCCCAAGAAAGATTGAGTGGACTTGTTATATTAACTAAAAATCAGGTTCAATTTCTTTAGGTACCTAAAATGTATGTTATATTCATGTTTATCCATATCAACAGCCCAACATCTCTGATCATTGCTGATCACTGGAATACCAGTCTGAATGACATTGACTGCAAAATTCACCTCAAATAAATGTTTTTGTCATTGTTAGAAAAAAATTAAGTAGAAAATGTTGAGTTTCTAAGTTTCGTCTTTTGTAAATATCTAGCAAATAGATTGACCCCATTTTGCACCTTCTCTGTAAACACATAATTTAAAAATTTAGTTGGGAAATTAAGGTGGGAAATCTTCGTATAAGGTATTGAAACTGAGAGCATATTTTCACCTGCATTTTGAGCTATTACCCAGGTTATAGCTCAAATATTTTCTAGTACTATTTTAATTAAGGGATCACATAGAAATGCTTACATCATACTTACGCCCAAAATTTATGAAAACAAGGAAAGGGGCTCATCAAAGGGGCAGGAAGGTGAAACATTTCCTTGTTTCTCCTTACATGTAACTGAAGAGTCCATCTGTTGCTCAATCCCAAATGAACAGTCTGTGTTTGGAGGAGAAAAACAAGCTTTTGATAAATAAGTAACTCTGGCAAGACAGCCTGGGGAAAATGAAAATGAAGATGAAGCTGGGAGTGAACTTCCTCTATAGCCCTCCCAGGTAACTTTTGCCATGTGAAAGGAGACTCCATTGCTATTTGTTTCCTGGTAGACTTAATAAATAGCTAGAACTGACAAGAACTTCTAGGAGAGGCATTGGTAGGCTCACCACACCCAGTGAGTCTTTGCTGGACAAGCAGTTGTCAGCCAGATGAAGAAGGGTTCGTCTTCATTGCTCCTTGGAGTGGGCTGACCCTTGATGTTGCTGAGCTGGCAGCTTCTTATTCTGTTTTTTCTCTTAGGATTTTGTACCTTTACATGCCAACATTTTTCCTTTGAATCTTTGAACTGCTGCCTATCCCTACCCCAACAATCTTACCTCTGTCTGCAGGTTTATCTTTCTTATCTCCCATGGCTCCAGGCTACGTGCTTTTTCTCACAACACAGCAGTCTACTTAGGAGTATAAGCCAAGGTTATACAGCTGTGCAGAATCGGAGTTGGTTTTGGATCACAGGCAGCTCAACCCCAGGAGAAGAATGAGAAGGACATGAGAGCTACCATGATTTGTTCCCATTTCTTTAGTAATAGGAACTTTTTTGGTTTGAGGATGTTGGGAAAAGTTGCAGGAAGCAGAAGAGAAGTTCCCAGTGGATCTCAGCAGAAAGGCATCTTCCCTCTGTTATCTTTTGCTTGGTTTTATGTCCCCATGCTAAATCAAATGAACAGTGAAATGGGAATGTGAAGAAATCATACAAAGATGACCTGTCTAGCCCTGAAACTGAGTTCTGCTATATGGAGATTATGTTAATTAATGGTCCAGTAATGACACAGTTCCCACAGGATATTTAACTAGACCGACACATCTTCCATATAGCCAAAATAAAGGTCACTTTCCAGACCCTCTTCCTCTACCAACTCCAGAATTACTACTGATCTATCTTTACCATTTGCAAGAGATATACTGAGCAAAGCATTTGGTCCTGATCCTTTGAGGAGCAGTACTCCCTAAGTGCTCTCAGACACAAGTTTGTGACATGCTTCTCCTTCCTTACAGCAGGGCCTTCATGTTGTATGTGAGTGACATGTTTACTTTTTGGTTCTGATCTAGAGACCAAGTAAGGCAAAGCAAGAATAAGACACAGTGTACCCTGTGTATCCTCCCACTGTTGAGACATGCTGTCTTGGTACATTTGTGTTCACAGAAAAGAAGTGCCAAAAGCTCATGCTAATTTATCCTTATTGCCAGGAGCCTTTACACAGTGATCAACAGACAAATGCATACTGATATAATAAGCTATTCCTATCTACACGAAACACATACAGAACTGTGCGTGTGTAGATGTGGTAAAGGGTCACAGCAGCAGTACCAAGTCATCCAGAAGTTCTCTGCCTTTGGGGAAATTTGAGAATCAATGTAATTAGCTTTTGGACCATGGATTACACTGCTTCATACTGCCACTTTAACAGGTTTGACGAGGAGTTTTGGAATTACTTTATACTTCAATGCATAAGAAAACTCTCTCTCTTAAATTATCATTTTTAGTATCATTATTTTAAAAGATAACTCCTTTTTATTAATGTCTTTTTTAGAATAAACCTAATAATAAAGGTATTTTCTATTTTTTCTCTTTAACTAATTGTTTTTTTTAGTTTGAAAATAAATAAAACCCTCTTATTGTCAGTAAGACAGATTTTTAATTATAGTTGTGTACAAATGCACACACCCACCACATTATAATTTTGACCCTGGGAACTTAAATTATTTCATTATTTATGTAAGTAAGCTTTTCTTTAGGTTCTAGGAAACTAATTACATTATTAATTATAGAATATAAATATCTTTGTTTTTTTATACTGGAATTTCATCCAGTTATAACATCTGCAATCTACAATAAACACAAATATTAATTTCCAAAATGAAAGTTAGATGGGGTTTAGATTTTACACAAGATATAAAAGCTGATGTTCTGGATTAAGAAATTAGTCTGCACTGCATTAATTATTTAGTTCAATTACTTGCATTTCACTAGCATAAATAGATTCTCTTGCTTTCTTCTCTCTTACCAGCTGGAGGTGTTCTACCCTAATGTAGTACCTCACCTGACAAGTAAACACAATTACATGAAAAACTCAATAGGTATGGTAATGAAACAGAACTTTACTGAATTACCTCACACTTTTATGGAGCTGTAGACAGCATTAATATTCTTGCTTTTCATTTTCTCAGGCTCAAAAACAGATGTCAGATGTCTTTGTTTGAAAGCTAGTATTCCATGTTAGCATCCAGATATGACCAAAAGGGCACTGGTCATGCTTCAGCTACAGAACCTGTTGATAGAATTTTGCTTCTGTCTTTTGATTTTTACTGCTTCTCTTCTATGTTTACATTTTTGAAATAACATACAGAAGATCAGTAGTCTGAAACCAGACTAGTGAAGTAAAACATAAATAATAATCAGATCATGACTGTCTGCATGATAATGGAGAAAGCATGTCAAAGGCATCCCAGAAAAAGTCTGGTTTTTACCTCAAAGTTCTTACCAAACCAGACACAAAAGACAGCCCTTTGCCTTGGATGCTGTGGCCCAGCCAAGGACTGATTCTTCAATGACTCACCTGGCTGATTCCCTGTTGCTTGCAGCTGTGGGAAGTTAGGTATGTTTTCGCTACAGTTTCCTGCCCATCTCAAGCTATGATCCTCATGGCACACAACAGCTTTGGCTGAAACAGCAGAAGTAAGGAAATAGGTATCAAATTTGTGACTCATGAACAAGGGCTTTAAACACTGTCATGATACCAGATGTCCCCACATTACATGTTCAGCTCATGGAGACAAACCCAGGCTTCCACCAAACACCTGAGAGAAAAAGGGCTTAAACCAACCCCGGCAACCCCTCACTCAGCAATTCAAGCTCACACCCTAGAACTGAAGTGGAAATAAAGGATCCTTAATGTAAGTTAGAAGTATCTTTTGCTCTGTATAGTTTTCAATGTCAGGCAAAGACAACCAAATGGCTTCTTTTGGAAGAAAAGTGGTATCCAAGACTGATCTCCATAGTTATGTTTGAGTTTTGCAATAATACAAGATGTATCATTTTGTGTTGAAAATGAAACACTACTATAGCTGGCATTTAGCATATTTCAACTCAATATGCTTTGAATTTTTCCTTCTTTATATAGATTAATGAGGATAAAAAACTGAATATAACAACAGTTTATCAAGGACTGCCTGAGATGCAGTACTAGCTTGTGGTTCACTTAGCCAGTGCAGAAAAGAAAGAGAAGCACGTCTAATTCCCCATGTGCCTACCAAGAAAAGAGCCAGGGTCATGGGGCTTTTTAAGTTTTTGACACCATGTATGGAAATACAGAGTCTGAGACCTAAAGATCTCCCAGCCCAATAATGTTTGCATTAATCACTTTGCTGGCTTTTAATTTTTCTTGTTCTGAAAACACATGCAGGTATAAAAATGTAAATGTGGAGATTCCCGACAAAGAGAATACTACACAATGCCAATCAAAAAGGAAATTGAATTGCACATGAAGCAGAAGAAAATTCCTTTTGACATTATACTAGAGGGAATGACAAGAGAGCTATAATTACATTATAGAAAGAGATGTAGGATTTCTGTTTTAAGTGTGATAAGAGTAAGACATTAAAACCTCACAGATGGATGACAGACGACAGAAAATAAAATTAGGTGTACTCTAATCTAACATAATGTTAGGTTGCTGTTATTGGACTATGACTGGAGCACTGCATACAAAAAAGCTGAAGTGACCAAAATGGAAATGGCAGTAAATTATGATTTACATGATTCACTGATTCATTTTGTGTCCTTGGGGAAATTGTTTAAGGACTAGTTTTCAAAAGGTCAGATCTGCAACTAGGTGTGTGGATATGTACTCCTGTTTGCACACATAATACATGGTGGTAGGCAACTTGGCATAGGAAATTGGCCAGTTATTTGTTTGAAGTTCAGTGTGAGTTCACGTAAATCAACGCTGAGTAAAAACCCAGGACTTGTCACCCCACATAGACTGCAAAAAAATCCAATCAGGTGGACAGATTGTGATATTAAATACCTATTGTCAACCTCCATTTGAAATGTTTCCATTTTTTCATGGAACATTCCTGCTTAGGAACTCTGTGGTTCCTCCTTTCTATTAGAAATAGCAGAGTATGTTATTATTCCTTTACTGTTTTTTCCTGTGATCCAAGTTTGTTTTCTATTTATAGAGAGAAAGAAAGCCCTAGATACCTGCAATAACACCTGTGTGCAACAGAACTTGATAACAAAATAAATGAGGTTGATGACATCATCTCTACAGAAAGAAAAAATAAAAAAGTTTTATGATACAGGAATTCTTTCACTGTCTTTTAACAGTCTAAATAGAAGAGAGTATTATAAGAAGTGAATGGGTCAGCAGCTTCAGTTGTGGCAGTCTATAAGCTTAAAAAGGTCTTTATCTCTACTACAGGACTTTGAATCACAGTAATAAAAGAAATACCTTATTATACACAGGAGAAGTGAAACTGACTGTATGCAAACTACTGTAAAATCACTGCAGCTAAGAATATGAAAACAATAGAAGAAAATTTTCTTTTCATCGGTTTTAAGCTGAAGGTGTCCACAAATCACACCAGATGAACTGATCTGTACTGTCGTTCTAGTAGTGATTACTGACTCAAATTGTAACTAAGAAAAGCTAGTTTAACCCCCACGGTGTCCAGTTACTCAAAAATTATCTTTCCCAGTAATATTTTTTACTTCCCACTTAGAATCTCTCCACTTTTGCAGAATTTATGTACATATTTTATTTTCCATACTGTTAATTTTATGTTTAAATGCCATAGTTCATTTTCTTTAAGCTCCACCTCTGGGAGCAAGTTGTCATTAACTGTTAATTCTAAATCCATGAACAAGTTTATCTTGAGTGTTTACTGGAGATTTCAGCTTGAAATCTCTTTAAAGTCATGCTGTGATATAGCCCAGAAGTGCTAATTCCAGGCTGGATAGTTAGCAACCTGCATCAGCTCCTGGTCTTGGTGTACCAGAATGGGATCTTGACCACTGGAATTGTTTGGGGCACATCAGAATTCAGTCTCAGGTGCCAATTCTGATGTGAGGGTATCAGAACCTGATTTTTGCACCATATTTCATGTGCTAATGCATTCTTCTGCCCAAGCTGATCAGGATTACTTTTTCTGTGATTAAAACACTGAACTGAGAAACTGAGAATCTAGATTAAAGCTCAGACTGTGGCAGATGGCTTTTGAAAAAAATTAATTGAAAGGGGAAAGGCAAAATTTTCTTAAAGATTCTTTGTTAAAACTGAACTCAGGGGTAATTATCAGGGGTTCTTCCTCTTTGCTCAACCTGCTTGAACAACTGGTTCCCAAATACAAATCAGGTATAAGGAAGAAAGCTCAGTGGCAACAGGGGTAAAAAACACAAGCAAAGGCATAAAAAGTTTTTATTTGATCAGATCTACTGATGGCTTACTGTTATATATGAGTATGCACAATTCCTCCCAGGCTCTTTGCTGAGGTGAGTGTGATGTTTTTGGATTGGTGAGGAGAAAATAATTTGTTGCAGTCATTAATATAGTTGTGATATCTTGATGGGGTAGATGGGTAGAATTTATGACAAGGCTGGGAACATCTCAGTTTTTTTACACAGATGCATAAAAATTGATGGCATTTTATATGTGGTACCATCTGGTTTTTATAGGTTTTGTCTTCTCTGGATGTTTTTGGTTTAATTTATTCTTCCTGGGGAATGCATTTCTTTAATGTTGAGCTTGTTAATAGGAAGAAAAAATATTACTGTATATATAATACAGATAAATTATGCAGTCAATTGTATAGTATAACTGTTTGGTGGATTTTGTTTCTGTTGAGAAGGTAAGTAAAAAAAATAAGATTAAAAAAAAACAAACTGAAATGGTCTGATTTTCAGAAGCACCTAAGACCCCAAATCTCACTCTCTACTGAATAAATTTTGGGCATTTCCAAGAACTAGTTCACTTGTGACTTTATGGGGAGCTTATTGACTTTATTGACAATATTCACCTTTTCTTTCAGCTCAGAGTACACATTCCACCTCTCAATCAATTTCTCCCTCATATTCCCACCCATAGCAGCAGGCACTATTGCTTGATGGGAACATTGTAATCACACTACACGGGTGTCCTCCAAACCTTGAACCTGTGCCCAGGCTGTGAGTCTGGTGCCTCTGCTAATTAACTATTCTAAATTTAGCTGTCAACATTAATTAGGAAATCCATTGTCTCCAAATATGTGACCTGATAAAAGGAGAGAGGAAAAGCATCTAGGACCAAGAAGGTGTGAAGCACAAGCTTTGAGTTTTTCATGAGCTCCAGCTACATATCAGTGAAAGTTAAGGATGCCCAGACCCTGGTGGGACGGGGTGCAGCAGTGCCTTCCCACTTCTAGTGATTGAACAAGTGGAAATGGCCTCAAGTTGTAACAGAGGATATTTATATTGAATATTAGGAAAAATTTCTTCACAGAAAGCAATGTTTATCCAGGGCAGCAGCTGAGTCAGCATGCTTGGAGGTATTTAAAAGACATGTAGATGTGGTGTTCAGGGACATGGTTTAGTGGTGGACTTGGTGGTGCCAGGTTTAATGGTTGGACTTGATGATCTTAAAGGTCTTTTCAAACCAAAATTATTCTACAATTCTACACTTTTTAATGCTGACTTCTGTCAAGTCCCTTTCTATTGTCTCATCCTGTAAGCAAACGGGAGAGGAAATAGAGAGGAAGAATGTGCACAGTCATCTCCACATTCTCTACTAACCAAATAGAGAAGCTGGCAGCTCAGACTGTGTGCTCACACTGGGAACCAAGAGAACTACTATGCTTATTAAACCCAAACAAACTTGGGCACCCAAACTAACCTTTCATTCAAAAAGGATGGAAACATTGCATACTAATCTTGAAAACAGAATTTCCAATAGGAAACTATTGTTCAGGATTTTTAAAATATACCAAAATTTTGTACGTGGTTACTGGTGCTGAGATATGCTGGAATGGTTACAATGGAACACAACAGTTAAAATTAAATTTATAAGAGGTATGAGGTAATTCTGCAGTGTCTCATAATTTAAAAATGTTAGATTGATAAAGACCTCACTCACACTAAAACATTTCTCAATTGATTAAAAGCTCATTTATCTGTCTAAATGTGGGCTCTCTCAAAAGAATCATTAGTTGTTTTCTACATGACAGGATAAAAAAAAACCTCTGCTAGATTGTTTCTCAGCTGTGTAAGATAACTTTGCCATGGAGCTGTGTCATAATTAGGCTTATATTACTAGGCGACAGGTAATATAAAGCAAATTATTTGTGGCAGTCAAAATAATGGAAGAGAGTGACGAATTTTAAGAGAGTCTAAAAATTGTGAAAAGGGAACTGAAATAATATGAATTCAAATTTAACACAAATAAGTATAAAATAATACATACACAGAGAAATTAACTTTGTTATTTCATTATACACCAGGATAAAACACGATCTCTCCCCACTGAAGAGGAAGCTCTTAGTGAGAGCTCATTGTGAATGACCTTGAACAAACATGTAAGACAGATACAGATGTAAAGAACTCACAGCCTAAGCAGCTATTATGCTCACAAGCAAGCTTTGTTGAGGCAACTTCTCTTTGAACTCCATCCCCTCCTTATTCACTTGCAGAGGCTCCTTCCATTCATTTCTGTTGCACCCTTTTCACCAAGGACTTTCAGCAGCAGAAGCTAATAAAGCTTGGGCACATTGTTCTCTATCATAAGATGCTCCTTTTGTCCTGTTCTCATACAGAGGAGCTTACAAACATTTGAGACAAAGGAACACAGTAGGAAGTCATCCATGTATTTCCAGGCTCAGTGTACAAGGTCAGCCATCTGGTATGATCTTACATTACATTGCATTCACCATGATAATCATCACCCGTGATGGGGCACGTTGACAGTCAGTAGCTTTCATCAGCTACTTCATAGTAATTGCCCATATACATGTTCTTACCTGGGGTAACCGCAAGGTCCTTTGAACTGAGCCCTAAATTCGTATCTACTTAGATATAAATGACAGAGATTTTAGAGTATTTTCCTAACCACCATAACTGAGATTCAGCTTGTGCTGGAGTCCAATAAATGATATATATTTTTTCATGTAGACACATTTTCTTCACTGATACTTTCACAGAATGGATTTCCTCAGAAACCATTGACACTGTATTATTTACACAGGCTCTTCTCTAGTCCTCATCTCTTGATGAAGCACATCACTATCACCATTTCTTTCTTAAAAAAAAAATAAAAAAATTACATTAAACAAAAAAAAAAGGAAAGAAAAAGCATAGCTTTGACATAGACCTGTTTTTCTCATGCGTTTACAGGGAATTTCCTTCCAATGTCCCTTCACTGAAGTACACCAGAAATGCAGTTTTCACTCCCTGAGTTCAGAGGTGAAAAAATAACCATTAAACTGTAATTTTTTGCTCACCCTGTTGCTGAGATTCTCCTCATGTAGGGCAATGGCTTGTTCCTTGTGTTCCATTTCTGGGAGCTTTGCCTGTGTGGAAATAAGAGTGAAAGAAAATAATAATAATAATACAGTAATCAGTGTCACAACTTCCCCCCCTCATCTACAATTTATGCATGTTCCTGTAATTTATCTTCATTACTCCAACCTACTTAGAACGTGCTTCATATATTTTTACTTTTAGTGCAAATTATATTATTTTATTATCTGCTCATCAAGCCTGCATTAAGGTTTAACAGCTGAGCACTCAAAAAAGTCCAAAATGAATGTTGTGCACAAATGACAAGGACATGAGTCAGGAAACTACTGAAACTGCCTATGTGTGTGCCTGCACCTGGGTACTACTTAGAGTAGAAAGAGCTGGAAACATAGGGGAAAACCAACCAACCTAATAGGTATTTGTTGTGGGTTTGGTTTCACACAGGAGTAAAAGTGGGTGACGTTGTTTCCTTGAAGGGCACTTTGGCAGCCAAAATTGTATTTAGCTTCCAGAATGAGACTTAAATGTGACACGTATTTTTTATAGGGGTTTGGACTCGACAATCTCCAGAGGTTTCTTCCAACCCCTAACATTGTGTGATTCTGTGATTTTTAGTCTCTGAAGACCAAACGTCAATCATTCTGTCCATGTTTGAGAGATGTAAGAGCAAACAATCAAGCAGTAGGATGCTGAGACTAAAACCTTTCAGATATTTGTGAATATCCATGTTTATAAATATTGATGATTCTTGGCAATAAAAAACATTCCTATCCATTTGACTCCAAGGAGCAGGGAAATTAAACCAGATTTCACAAGCCTTCCATCATTAATTGAATAATGAGATGAATTAGCAGTTCCATTAAATCATTAAGTCAGCCTCATGCATACAACCACGCTAATCTCATACCTTTCTCCTTGTAGATAGCAAAGCTTGCCAGGGAAATCAAACCCACAGTGTCAGCAGAGGCAGAAGTGACCATACCTAACATGTAAGAAGCCACTGAAATCAGATTTCAAGGGGAGGAGAATCATGAAACTCAAATGAGTTTCTTCCAGTAAAAGTTTGTGTTTTTTCTTAAAAATCTTAGAGTTACTAAAAGAAGAGAGTGGAAGCTTTGATCTGCTCTCAGCATGACTGGCTGTATTAGTCCTAACAAAAACAGTTTTATTCGTTCAAAGTTCCTGTTAGCAAGACTGCATTTTTTGCATGGGTAAGTTTTATGAATACAGATTTAAAATTTTTTATCACCTTGTGCACCATTGCTAAAGAAAAGCATCTGCTGCCCTGAGCCCTGAGTGTGTCTTTCAAATGGTATCAATTCACGCCTCAGTGCATTTTACTGAGATGAGTGGGAGGTGCAGGGCTGCCAGCACTGTGGGGCTCTCACTTTGGATGGAGGCTTCAGGTCTCTCCACAAGGAAAAGAGCTCAAACTCTGTCACCAGCCTGGCTTTTTCTTCTTCCTGTGAAGTAAAATCAGGCGGAATTTTCTTAATGGAAAAGTACCTCTTTTCTACCTGTCTGGCATGGACCAAGCTTTCCCTGCAACCTTTCCTCTTTCTAGGGCTATGAATTCTTTTGCCTTGCACTTGGAGTTGCAGCTTCTATGCTTACATTTGCTGGTAATGGGGAAGGGAAAAAATGGTAAGAGAACATTTTGCTTGCTTGGACTCAGGAAGCCAGTTGGTTACACGTAGAAAGAGGGTAAAAAGTACTGAAGTCTATGTTTAAAGAGGAGAAAAAAAGCTAAAACACATGGGAATATCACCAGCAAATTCTTTGTGATGGTTTCAGATCATGACATCCTAACTCATGCTGAAATACGACATGAGATTTTAAATGGTGAGGAAGAACTAGAGGAATACAGGGCAAAAAGGATATTATGCAAGGACAGGGAGGCCTTTGAGAAAATTTGAGGTTAAATCACAAGGAAGTGTTTTTAGGCATACAAAGAAGCTTCAGCCTGGTCAGCAGATACTCTACTAAGGTCTTGTCTAGGCTGGAGTTTGAGTCCAGCTGCAGCTTGTAACCAATATAAATTCTCCAGTGCAAATAATGGTTGTATCAGTTTGTGCTCTGGGTTGTTCTAGGTTACTGTGAAATCAGAGCCAATATCCCACCTGGGAAAGGATCAGCTATGTGCAAATTAGAAGTGTATGATTTGTCCAAAGATGTTGCTACAAAGTTGCTGAGAGCAGAATTAGCCTCCAGGTACAGAATTAATCAAATGCCTCTGCAAATAAATGTGCTAGACTTCCACTATTGTAGGCAATACAGCAAGAGCTCTTTTAATTTACATTAAAACTACACTAATTCTTTAAACTAGTCAAATTTAATTGCATATTGTACTTTATCATGCAAATAACTGTGTTTTCGTAATATGTACTGGGGGAGAGAGGGAGACAATCACTTCAGAACTTCCAATTAAGCATAACAGATGAGCATCAACGACATCTTGGAAATAATTTCAGTGCAGATAAGACTGGGAGCTTAATGTGTTCAGTAACTCTTTACTTTCCAAAATAAACCATTAGAAATGCAAACCACATTTCACATCCCAGGAATCTGTAACAAATCTATTGACAGAAAATTGTTCTCACTGAAGTTCCTGGTTTTGATTTCCATGTTTCATTAAATGCATCAAAATTCTGCTGGCAGTGAATGCTTCACTACTGAAGTAATGGGCACTCTAGAAAAGTGATAGAAAATCACAAATTTGGAGTCACCCCACATCTGCACTTGTGTAAGAAGATGAACCTGAACCTACATCTCATCTTGGCCTGGGTGTAATCTGGTAGCAGTCAAACAGCAAAGAGCTAGGGGTAGCAGCTCAATGCCTGTGTTCAGTCTACCCGTGTATTAGCGGGAAGCTCTGCTTTTTAATTTTTATCTCCCACATGTATTAATTGGAGAGAAAAAATACTGGAATTACTGCCTATTTTGATTCAATTAACTAACAATATCGATTTCCTAATGGAATCTGAAGTGCATTTCAGTTGATTGACATCAAGAGAGAACAGAAGTTGTCATAGTGCTGGAGAAGGAAACAAAAAAATCTTAACCTTATTCTGAAAGATGTAGTGATACATCATAGCAGAGGTGAGAGCCCTGGTGTACACATTCCAAGAATATCATTCATTCAGATAATTTCTGAAGAAATTACTATACTTTTTTTTTTTTACTTTTTTCTTTTTTTTTTTTTTTCCCTAAATTTATGGATCATCCTTCTCCACTTGGTTCTTCTTATATTGAGGAGGGCAGCAGAGCTCCAATTACCTTGAAGCTGCTCTGCTGGCAGCACTAGAATGAAGTTCCTGCCATTTCCTTAGCTGGAAATGTATTTACCTTTTCTTCTAGCTGATAAATAAATTATTTAATGTGATAATGATAATATTATGTAAAATTTGCTGGGTTTTATACATCATTGGAAAGCACTTGTGGAAAGGGGGGATATTTTATGAAATTTTAATATACCTAATTTGAAAACATCATCCCACAATCCAAAACTGAATTAAATAGAAATCTTTGCCTATTTCTCATTGCAATTCACACACACACACAAAAAAAGAGATTTCTTTATTCATCTTGTTTCAATTTCTTGGAAACATTATCTGAATTTAGAAGATAACTGTGTTTTCAAAACCATTTTCACTAAAAAATAATTCAAGAAAACCAAGAAACTATAGGTATCAAATAAAAATATTCTTAAAAGTCAAAAGAAAATATTTTTTCCTTCAAATTTAAAAAAATCTACTTGAAAGCAATAAACTGAAGACCACCATGCAAGTGTCCATCAAAAGCAATTTTTAATGAGAAATTAACTGGTCTAAAGAGATGGTTTCAGTGGAAGTGATTTCAGTGACGATGTTGCCTTAGCAGTGGTCAGTGCAGCACTCCTGAGGAGTCATGTACAGTAACAACCTGTGCACTAGGCAGGCAAACACATTAAGTGCTGGCTGTAGCTTCTGAATAACACCCTTCAGGACTTCGATCTGGGGCAACAGCAAGCCATCTGAATTGAAATACATATTACAAATGTTGGCCATGGTCTGTTCCCTGAAGGTCTCCTCCCTGCTCACAAGAAGTTGTCAGAGCTGAAGGACTCTTTCTCCTGCTTCAGAGCAGGAAAGGGCTCTGGGGAGTTGGATGACTGCTGCGTGCATGTTTGTGCAGCTCAGACACATCTGTAATTACAGGCATCCATCACTAATGAGTTTCAGCGCTGTGATTTAAAGAATTTTTGCTGAAAAGAGACACAAAGAAATTATTGTATGACAAAAAGAAGACAAAGGGAAATTGAGTACTGCAGGATTTATCTTTCCTAACTTCCATTTAAAGTAACTCTAAGCTATTTGTCTAGCCTCTCTCCAGACCCAATGAAGAGATGGAAACAACTCCAGAGGACATTTCTCTTCCTATCAAGAGTCTTGATATGGAATGACTCATGCTGGACGTGTGTCTCTCTTTGCTGAATGAAGGAAGAGTTTTGATAACCAGCTCCAACTGGGGATGTAACACAGATTGTATCAGGTGAAGTGAACCCCTTCTCAGGTTTATTACAATAATTATCACTAAAATACTGTGCCCAATTCTAACTTATATCTAAATTATTATCAGCAGTAGACCTAGATCCTTGAGGAAAATACAACAGAAGGCTCAAGCTTTTTCCTAGGCTTATCATTCACTTATGGATTTGTGAATCTGTAGGCCTATTTCTCTATTTTCTCTATTCAGTGTAATACCTAGATACATACAACTACTGTCCTGCCAGGACACCTGAGAACGTTAATAAACCAAGGCCAAGGCCTTTAGCACTGCCATTAGACCTTGGGGTGCTCTCAGAGGAATGAAGGATGAATTCCCAATTGACCCCACACAGAGCCAAATTAGCCAGCCCATCCTGACCCTCACCACTGGGCCAGCTGCGTCCAAACTCACTTTGCTTGAAACCTCTGTTTTTGATAGCAGTAGAGTCATTAATTTGTCTGAATTATCAGATTAATAACAGCCATAGCAAAACTAAAAAATGAGCCTGGTTTTTATATAGTTAAAGATCTCCACTAGGTTACAAGTTGTTGTTTTTTAACAGCTATAAACCTCTGTTATTTAACTGTTGAGATTTTCCCCCCAGCAAGCAGAAGGGACTATTTTGTGTCCTGGTTTGAGCCAGGATGAAGCCAATTTTTCTTTTTACTGATTTTTTTTTTCCTTCAGTAAGCTTTCTTGTAACTAGCAACAGTGTGTTCTGCTAGGCTGATAAGACAGTGGAATGTTTTTCTAACTACTGAGGCTTCAAGGCCGCACCTGCACTCTGCCGGCTCTGACACTATGGGGAGATCTGTGACCCCCCCGTAGGAGGCTGAGTTAGACGGACAGCAAAATTGGCCAAAGATATTCCATTCCATATATCTACGTAAGCTCAGAGGAAGGTCAGAGATCACAGAAGACAACTTCCTTCCTTCTTCTTCCCTTCTCTTCCGTCCATGGCCGGCGTCCAGGGAGGACTCTGTTCATCCATCACCGTCAATCCTCAGGCTTGATCTCTCCTGACCCCCATAACTCTCTGCTTTCTCCAGCAGCAGCTCCAGGATTCCTCGGGACTCTTCCCAGTTCAGGGAAGTGCTGTGGGAGTTGCTGGGGTGGGGGGAGGCAAGAGGCTTTTGCCCATACCTGAGTATATCTGTATATAATTGTATATATTTTCTTGTATGATTCATTAGTGTTTTAATTAAAGCTGTGTAGTTTAGTTTTCAATCCAGCCAAGTCTCTCTCTTTTTCTCTCTCTCCTTCCCTACCTGGGTTGGGGGGAGGGGGGATCGAGAGCATTGTTGTCGGACCTGAGTCAAACTGTTGCATTTTGGAAGCAGAGGTATTTCTTAAAGGAGAAAAACGAGGAAGGAGAGAACTTCCATCATAACACCCATCTGTGCTTCTTTAGTGCCTGGTATCCAAAATTCCCACTACACTGGCAAGGCTCTGCAGTACACAATATATTCTGGCTGCTCTCCCTTTTCTCCTGGACATGCCTCTTATATGTTGTGGGCCAGAGGGACTGATGAAGAGATAGCTACATCAGTTTTACACTAGCTGTGGATTTCTCCATCCAGCAGCAATCCTCTGCTGCACTTTAAAAGCTGCTTCAAGGTCCCTTTATGTTCCTTGGGTGGGTGGACCTCAGCATAAGCTTGAATCTGGCCCTCAGAGAGGGCTCAGAGAGCTTTTCATGATTTAAGTTCTGTGATTCATGTCAGCTTTTATGGATGTGGTTTGGTTAAAGTCCTGTGTGCATTTTGAAAGTTTATTCTGAATTTTGCCTTCATCTCCCTGTTTGGTCATGACTGTGCCCAAAGTCTAATTTAACAAATTTTATTTTGCTCTTTTTATCTGATATTTGTTTACCTCTAGTGGTTCAACACTGAGGCCTAGACCACAGTGATGTAACTAAGGAGGTAAAGAAGATGATGTTACTGGCTGTGGTGCCTTGTATATTAAATAATTTTACAACAAAATACCTCTGAAACATTTTAGGTGCTATTGCTGCAAACCGTAAAGATGAGTAACACCATCAGGCAGTACCCTGAGGGATCTGTTCTTTTAATTAGAAATAGTCTGACACTTGGTTTTAAGAACCATTCCATAAATCTCTTTATTTGCAGTAACTGATGATTCTCTACTATCTCACTCTTTCAGTGTGCAGTCTGCATGACACTCAAGGAAAATATAAAAGGTTTTTAACTGTTAGGAAAAGGAATGTATATCCTTTCAGCACAGGGCTGTGCTGAAAAAATGAATATAACTTAAAGTGGTGGAGGAAATTCTAGTGTTGTCATATTTTCAGTTATGCTGTAATTCCTCTTTTAACAACTGCAGTATATTGCATCTGAAAGGTATTTGCTGCTTCCTAAAACAGCTGGAAACATTCCATAGATTAAGAACTTTCCAGCTGAGGGAGCAAATCTTGAAAAATCACTTTTACTCAGCATTTTTCCTAGTGTGAGACACTGAACTACTTATTAGAGAGACACATTTCTGGAAGAGTCTTAAAATAGTGATGCAGAGATTATAATGTGTTCATTTCAGAAAACTGAGGAGAAGGGTAAACCACCATATGGTAGGGATGGGAGGGACAGAGAAATGGGTACATTGCAGCTGTCTGTTCACCAATGCTCCAAAGCAGCTACAGAAGAAATATAGCACAAAGTATATCCTAGACGTGATTTTGGTTGTTTTGGGTTTGGGGGAGGGGGGGGGTGGGGACAATTTTATTTGGGGTTATTTTTTGGTTGGTTAGTTTGTGGGTTTTTGGAGGGGACAGACTTCTAAACATTTAGCATTTTATCTTTGGTTTTACTTCTCACCTGAAAGATTTCCTACTGTTTGATTGAGCAAAGGTATGTAATGTCTAATGTTGGTTTTGTAAAAATGAAAGATTAAGAGACAGCAGGACTTAATAACTGCTCTTTGTAGAACCTGGCAGTTGAGATTAATATTAGTATCTTCAGGAAAAGTGTATCTACCATGTATCTGAAGGGGCAATACAAGGGTTTGCATTGCCAGTCCTGAATTTCACAGAGATTTTGCTTATTGGTCCAAACCATCATCCTTCTGGGAAACATACAGCCCTGAAGTTCATTAGACTAAAACAATAGGCTAAAAGTTTGTCTGTCCTGTCTCTGACATGGTCAGTGTAAGAGCCCAAAAGGTGCTATTACATATTCCCAACCTCTAGAGAACCCCAAGTAATGGGCTTCTGAGTCAGAATGTGGTATATTTGTTCTTAATATCTGTCCATGGATGTTTCTTCCATAATTTGTCTAGTCCACTCTGTATTACCACATCTTGGGACAGGGAGATATATGTTTTAAACAGAAGCAATGTGAAAGAGATGCCTCCTGTTGATTAATTTGAATATTCAATCTCTCAATTTCATTTGATTTTGCCTTTTTTTTTTCTGAGATAACAAGAAACAATGAGTAACTGCTCCTTCTCCACCTACCTGTGTCACCTCTAATGTTGTGGATTCCTATCACAGCTCCCTGATTAGTTTCATTGCTCATAAAGAAGTGCTCCAAAACTTAATTTCTCCTCTCCAAACTTTTTCCAGTACCACTAAGTTCTGTTTGAGATTAAGTGGACCATTTCTACATCACATTTCAATGTAAGAACATAATCAACAACATTAAATTAATAGCATAAGAATTTTTATTCTGCTTTGTGTTCTATTTCTTTCTCAATAATTGCTACAATTTACATTGGGTTTTTGTCCACTATTGAGAATTGGACTGATAGTGGAAAAGACCTATTATTATAACCAAAGGTTCTCTTTCCTGAACAGAAACAGGTAGTTTAGAAGCCATTGTCATGGATTGTTTTTCCCCTTGTGCATCATTTCACATTTACTATATAGAATTTCATCTGTCACCCTATTGTCTGTTTGATACCATTTCTCCCCAGCTCTTTGCAATCAGCTTTCATTTTTCTTACCCTGAATAATTAGGCATAATCATTAGTCTCCTCATTCTCCATTCTTTTTCATTTCTGTATGCTCTGAGTATAACAGACATAGCAAAGATACCTGTGATCTATGGTTCTCTCCATTGTAAAGCCCAATAATTTATTTCTTCCCTTTGTTTCTTACCTGTTAACTCGTTAATCTGTAATAATAGTAGTAAATAACAATAGTGCCTCTCTCCCACAGGCAGCTTAATTTCTTTAAGAGCTCATGATACCAGCTACCCCTAGATTTATCACAAAGGAGGATGATACTTATCTATTTTATAAATTGCTTTCACATCCACAGTTGAGAAATGTTAGATATTAATACTTTTTAGAAAGTCTGTATTGCTTTGCCTTAGATCAAAGATATTACAAGAGGTAGAACTAAAGGAGCAGGACTTTGAGGATTGCATGGTGTCATGAGAAGAAGTCTGACTGTTACACAAAAACCGGTGTCATACCCATCTGAGCCTGAGGCTTTTTGAGTTTTAGCAGAGTTATTGCTTGACTAATTTATCTGTGTGTAAAACGGGCTTCTGACAGTGACTGTGTCAGGGTTAAATAAATTTAAGTCTGGTAGCTTATCAAAAAAGGTGCCAAAGAAAGATGAATCTTTGCTAGGCTGTGAGTGCAGGTCTTGACAGATTTGTGCATTAAGTCCCCAGAATCTTCAGTAGTTCAGTCATCTGATTTTTCACTGAGGGATTTGATGTCTACTGCTTATTTTTCTAGGAAGTGACCCAATAACACCCTGGAGATAGCACTGCCAAAAAAATAAAGTGAAAAAGTACACCTGTGATAAAGAAAAAAAGTTTTTTGAATGTGAATTTATCTTTACTTTATGCCCGAATAATTTTAAGCATTGCCTTCTCAGAGTTTTCCCATCTTGTTTTTTTTTTTAATTAGGATCACACATCTTTTCCCAAAGTAAATTTTATCGCTATGTAACAACATCGTACTAAAAATGAGAAGTGGGTCAAAATGTCACTACTAGAATTTTTGTCTAACCCCATAATTAAAACTTCAGCTTGACCAAAGTTAAGATCTGTACTGGCTGCTCCTGATGTCACTTGATATCTTTCTAGTGATTTTAAGATAAATCTTTTCTGGACCTTAATGAGCAGAAAGTTATTTTATGGCTTGCCTTTGAAATATTGTACAAATGACAGAGAGTCAGGACTGAAAGAGTATCAAAAAGATAATCTGGTGGCAGTAGCTGGCAGGACTGAAATCAAGTATGAGTAATATGTGAGTAGTGTATAGGAGATTTGAGAAAACCAAATTTTGCAGTTCTTTTATTTTTCCTTTATTATATTGGCTATACTCAGGGAAATTGTTTAAATTGTTAATTCTATTTGGATCATGTCCTTATGATGAGAAGAAAAATATTAATTATGAATCAGCAAAAGAGTTTTAATACCTTGCTATTAGAATCTAAGCCATTTAAATCTCTGCTGTAGACATTGAAACTCCTTGGTTTTGATTTGGTGTTAAACACAGCTAAGTGTAGGGACACCCTACTGCTGTCACACTGGCAATCTGCAACCTCCTCTCAAAAACTCCTGTCCTCTGTTTTTTGTGTCATTGTCTCAACAAACAAGGAGTATAAGAACCACTCTCTTGGACCATGTATCAGCTTGAAAATGAATCTTCTGAGTCCAAAGAAACAAAAAACTCCAAACAGTTTTTGATGCAAAATTTAAAAGACCTTCAAAAGTATGGTAGGCAAAACAAAATTTCGTTCAAAGGTAACAGGGCAAATCTACATGGTTCTTGGCTGCTGTAATAAAATCTCTCTCTGAAGCACATGGAGATTGAGGCCAGGCACAGAGAGGCTGGCATTAAAATCCAAATCCAGCTCTGAGTTTGTCTACATTCCTTTACAATTAAAAAGAGATTTGCCATTAATACATAATGTCATTCTTCGCACATGCATGGAGACAGTGTCATCTTTAGTGCTCCTGACCACATGGTTGTCATTCACAGTCACCACACAGGTCTCCATAGATCTTTGCTTGATCTAAGTTGTTGAGGAATAAAGTATTTATTGTAATAGTGATTTAGACCAGTTTTTTTTATTCCACTTAGCAACTTGGATTATATATAAATACAGATGTTTACAGCTGTATGAAATATCTCTAAAAGCTGAGCATGTTTTGTCTCTTCTAAACACTGCTTTAGAAACACATTTTTTCAGGTTGAAACCTGACCAAAAAAAAATCTTGGAAAAAAGATACTTTAAGGTAGTTACATTTATCTGACTACCATACAGCTGCCCAGATTGGCTCATCTTTTCTGAAATGAGATATAATTAAGCACCATGAATTGAATGTTATATTCAATAAGAAGGTTTCAGGTAGTTAATGAAAATCCATTTTTACCATGCAGGACAGAAGTCTGTAGATTCAAAATAAAAGTTTATTCCCATAAACTTGATCTACTAAGAAAATCCTCTCTTAAATTATTGAAAAAGACTGAAAACAGGTAAGATGGTTAATAAAAATTGGGAAACCATGTGAAATTACATTATGTGTTTCCCTAAACTAAATAATAGATTTGTCCACTCAAATACTTGATAAATTTTTTACCATTAGAAAGATCTTTGTAAGTAACTAGTGAGCACGGAAAGCTTTTATATAGATACGTCACAAAAGAGGCCTGAGATAATAAGACCAGATCATTCATTTGGTCTTCATATTTCTTCAGTGAGAAAAAAAAGAAATTATAACAGCTTTGCAAGTGGTTATAATTCTGAGATAGAAATTCATGCATCCAGATTATAATAAAGCATGAGTCATAAAGATCTCATTATGTGATTATGCAACTGCACATTAATTACACAATTACAAGCATCTATGGTGATGAAATATGATTAATGATATGACTTGGATCACTTGTTGAATGCAACGCCATTAGTGACTAGAGGTTCACAGATGTGCTCCTTTTTTAATTTACTGACTTTTTAATATTATGAGGGAATTATAAATTGTTGTAACATCAGATGATAAAAGCAGATGGACTAAACTTAAATGAAGCCAAGATTATTTACCCAGCTCTAAATTGAACAGTTTGTGTATTTATCCCGCTATAAATGTTTTGCTTCATGATCATGAGTTCTGTTTGGAAAGAAAGTTTCCAGAAAAACAGTGGCATATCTGGAAAAAAAATCTTCAAATGTGTCTTTAAATGGTAAGTAGTACTGAATCAAAAGTAACCAGTGAAAAAAAAATGTAGGTCTGCCAAAGACACAGCTATACTTGCCCACTTGAGAAGGGACAGGCATTGGTGGCTGGAGACTTCAAGAGTATTATCTAGTTTACTTCCCTTAAATGTCTAATATGACAGTTACTACCAAAGACTTGTATATCCTGCCTGCCTCAAACACCATTCTGAGAACAGATCAAGGGATTTTGAGGGGAGTTTATCTCTTGTTGATTAATGATGGAGTCTTGATGTCAAGCTTGGAGGTGGTGAAGAGGTGATTAACTTCAGTAGAGATGAATTCTGCCTATGCACGTGATGCAGGACTAGATCTCATGCTTGCAGGACCACTGTGAAGGTATGGTATCTTCCAGTCAGGTAAAAAGGAGTAGATTGTTCCCTTCATTATAACATCTCACATGATGTTTTAGGTATGGTCTCAAGCCATGATAGAGGCTTTGAAATACCCTACAAGGTCAGTCTACCATGAGTGCTGGGACTCATGTAGTACAAAAGCTATTTGTGTAGAATGGCTGAGGGTTTCCGCAGCCGCTTCTCAACTGCTTGGGCCCAGTGCACGGCTGATGTGTGAAATCCTTCAGCATTGTCTTTGCAGACTCACAGGATAGTTGAGCTTGGAAGGCACATGTGGAAGTCATCTGCTCCAATCCTCCCCTGCGCAAGCAGGACTACTTAGAGCCAGTTGCCCAGGACCACGTCCAGATGGCTTTTTAGTATCACCAAGAATGGACTCTGTAACTTCCCTGGGCGACACGTGCCAGTCTTCCTTCACCCTCACACTAAAAAAGTGTTTATTGATGTTCAGACAGAATCTCCCATGCTTCTGTTTGTGTCTGTTGCCCCTGGTCCTGTCACTGTGCACAACTGAAAAGAGCCTGCCTCTGTCACCTTTGCAATCTCCCTTTGGGTATTTATATACACTAATAAGAGTACCCTGAGCCTTCTCTTATCCAGGCTGAACAGTCCTAGCTCTCTCCACCTTTCCTTATACGAGAGACACTTCAGTCCCATCTTAGTGGCTCTTCCATGGACTCCCTCTGGTATGTCCATGTCTCTCTTAAACTGAGGAGTCCAGAACTGAACACTGTACTCCAGGTGTGGCCAGATGTGGAGGGGAAGGATCACCTCCTTTGACCTGCTGGCAATACTTTTTCTAATGCAGCTAAGGATACCTTTTGATTTCTTTGCTGCAAGTGGACACTACCAGCCCAGGTTCAACTTGGTGTCCACTAAGACCCCTAGCTCCTTTTATGCAAAGCTGTTTTCCAGCTGTATGGTTCCAGCATTGATTAGTTCCTGGGGTTTTTCCTCTCCAAGTGCAGGACTTTGCCTGTCAAGGTCCCTCAGGATGCCTGCACAACCTTCTGGCAATGAAGCCACTCCTCCCATACAGTCTCAAAACTGTATTTTGCTGTTCACTGAAACGTAGCTCTTCTGTCTGACACTGAAAAATTCCTCTGATTGATGAGAATAAAAAAGTATGCTGCTACTCAAACTGCATCGTTGTTCATGGCAAACAGGAGAGGTGCCTCAGGACCGGAGGAAAGCCAATGTCACTCCATTGCTCAAAAAGGGCAAGAAGGAAGATCCAGGAAATTGCAGAACAATCAGGCTCATTCTGGAGGTCATCTCTAAGCACAGGGAAAAGAAGAAGGTTAACAGGAGTAATCACCATAGATATACCAAGGGGAAATAATGCTTGACTAATCTGATAGCCGCCTATGATGCTGTGACTGAATGGGGAGATCCACAGTGACCAGTGGATGTAGGCTACCTTGATGGGTTTGACCCAATGAACTCCAGAGGTCTCTTCCAACCTCTAACGTTCTGTGATTCTGTCATTCTGTTTTCATCAAGCTCAGTCTTGCTCCACGTAGACCATCAAGGTCTAATGAATTCTGCTTATCTACCACTAGCCTTTGCATTTGTAATGGCACAGCTGCTGTAGAGTGCAGTCTTCCAATATCTAACTTGTGAGGAAGCCTCCTCCTTCTCCCCACTTCAAACAGACACTTTGTAAAGATAAATTCCTATTCTTACTTCTTACCAGAACACACTGTGTCACAGCAGAGAATCTGCAGTTTTTAGCAACTTTAGTTTTAGCAAGTATTTATAAAATGCAGGAAAGTTCACTCGTAGATCTAGCAAACTTCAGATGAAAGCATATGGATAAAAGGTTGTCATAACCTAATCTGTCTGTCCTCTATTTTTTCACTTCATATTAAATATCTGATTATCTTTTCATAAACATAAAAATAAGTTGCTTTCTAAGCACTAAGATGGGGGACTACATATAGAGATTACTGATGTGTATATGCCACAAAGCACTAGAGATGTATTTTTATACCAACAATGAGAACATCTCAGCCCTAAAATTAATTTGTTTTGCTTTCTCAGAATACAGATAATTGGAGATATTTAAGAAAATACAGATATTAAAAAGTAAGTGGCTTCTCCTGATTGAGTGGATTATTTTCAAAAAAAAGCAAAGACTTTCAAAAAGAGTACACCAATTAGAAAAACAACTTGTGCAGATGTGCTTGAAATCATCCTCATTTCTTGTTTAGAAATATTTTCTTTCAGAAAACTAGCTTATAATTATGTTATTTTAATGTTTGCTGTTGTCCCTAATCTTCTTCCACTTAAATAATTGGTAAACTCTGTGAGCCTCACAAGAGACTAGTGTTAAATCAGTACTAAATGCTTTTGAATATGCCCATTAACAGTGTTTATCTTTCTTGGTGACAAACTTCTGGAGGTCACTACTAATTAGAAGATGGTATCACTCTGAAAATTTGTGGAAGGTCTCCTTCACATTGCTGACATTAAAATTATTGTATGATGCTGTACATTAACACAACCCATTCTCAAGAACACCATCAGTAACAGAGCTCTGTGGCAATTACTAAACAAAAATGTATATCTTCTCTTCTTTGTGACTTCCCCCTCATAGTAGGAGATGTGACTTTTCACCAGTTTCTTTGTTGTTTTAGAGAGATTTACAAACACGTGTTTTCCACTGAAACAGAAGACAGTGAGTCTTTTAGGGAATTCTCTGTGTCAAAGTAACAGATGCATTTTCATGGACAAGTTGTAGCTTATTAAATACACTTACTACAAAAAGCAAAGGCTTTCACAAAGTGAAAGATGTCTGTAAAACCATTTGTGGAAGCTACAGGTTAATACTAGAGACTGCCCAATGCCGTGGCTTAGCTGTCAGCTGCTGGTCTAAGCATCACACAGCAGATCAGCCTTGCCTCTGTGGTGTCTTAGGGACTGGGATCCAGGAAAATGAGAGGGGGGATATTTTTCACATAGCTGTAATCTGTAATTAAATATTTAGAGCCACTGATTTGTACAGCCAGATACGAGAAGTATCCCAAGTTTCTAGCTATTAACTAAAATCAGAGTAGTGCAGAGGTAACCTAAACATACTCCTAGTCATTATTACACAATAGCTGTTACTAACAGCTTCAATGAGTAGCTTGCTAATATATTTCTAGAACACAGTGACAGGTAGATACTTACAGAGGAATAACATCAGTGTTTGATAAACCTTAACAATGTATTGGCACTGTATCACACAAAAAAAAAAATGGTTTCTGCCTCAACTGAATTGCAGGATAAAAGGAAGATAAGGAGCCTGGTTTTCTGCCAAAGCCAAAGCCAGTGATCAAAGACCTGCTGGATGCCAGCTAGTCTCAACCTGCAGAGGCCAGCCCACGTTAAAAGACCCACGTACCCACGTGTTAAAAGACCTGGCTACATATCTCTATCACAGCTGTGCAGATTTTTCTGGTTCACTTGCTCAAAGTCCCCATAGGGGAAACATGAAGCCGGGGGTTTCTAGGACTCGTCTGCCTGATGCCAGCTGAGCACTGCAGACCCAGAGTGGGCTCCAACAGGTGGAGGGGCTGCATGGGGCTGAGGCATGGAGAGCTGGCACAGTGCTGGTCAGACCTGCACTCCTGAGCAGGGTGTCAGGCTCCTTCTGCCTTTGGCCTGGGAGGCCTTGGCAGCAGGGGATGGGCAGTGGATCCACCCCACCTCAAAAGGCATTTTAAGCAATACCTCACTCTTCCAGCTGTTTCTGGTTGAGCTATAGGAGTCAAAGAAGGAATAGGGCTGTAGAAGCAGCAGCAAGAGGATCTGCCATCATTTGGGGCAGAATCCAGCCTGCAGGTTTAAGATTTCTCTCTTGAAAGTACAGAGGACATTAGAAGCTCATATCATAGGAAAACCTCTGGATTTGTGATACCACTGGAATTGTACACAGCAGAGTAGAAAAGCAGCCCAGAACAGGCTAAAAATATAGTTTTTACCCAGTTTTCTCAGAGAAGGGATGAACACTACACTTCCAGTTCTCATGCCTGCCATGCACTGACCCAGACAAACTGATTGGCTTCATACAGCCCAGTTACAAATGTCTAGTGTGCCAAGTGGAAGAATAAGTGTTGTGTTCTGACACATATGAATTTGAAAGCTAGATCTGCCAATTGTTTTTATTTTCATTGTAAAGTGTTTTCCCCATTAATAAAACCAGGAAAAATAACCTCTGAGGGAGAAACAATATTTATAATATAGCCATGGAAGAATAAATAAATAAGTAAATAAATGTGCATATACATAAATACATAAACAAATATATTTTATATACAAGCTAAACAGAGGTCAACATTTCTCATGAAAACTCATCTGTCAGTGCAAGAAGCAAATGAAAGTTGAGGTCTCCTCTTGATTTGAAGCAAGAGCTGTGAGCCAGGTTTGGTTCACATTTTCAAAATTTATAACACCGTGATGCTTGCCAAATATCCATAATTAGATCAGAGTAGCAGCAAAACTGTCAGACGCAATAGCAGAGTACAATGAAGGAATAAAATATTCTTGGGTTAATTGGATAAGTTCATTCAGCCAGTTTTACCAGGCTACTTTCTACAATGATTTGCAAACTGATAATGAGGATACGGTTTTTCTCAGTAAGATAAAAACTGATTCCTAAAATACATTTCATTTACAAGACCCCAGAAATTGTTCATAACTAACATAAACAAACAATCAGCATCCTCCTTCCCACAACACACATAAATTGTGAGCTTCTCATGAACTCAGTGGCTTAGAGAGCAATTTGGTATCTCACTTGTACAAGAATTTCATGGCATCTGCTGCTGGCTGAGTCCTGAAGGGAGACTAAGGCTCAGGAACATCTCTAGTTGCACAAACTACATGAGCCTTCACATAGAATAAGATTACACCTCTTTAAAAGACAGAGTAAGAGAAGATGATGCTTAGCTCAAAAACCAGGCTGTAAACCATGATTCATCTGATCTCTCACACTTTTTAGAGAGCTCAAATAAAATTATTTTTGGGTTAGTTTTCTTGACATAGTATATTAGCACAAAGAAACTAAAAACTAATCTTTTTAACACAGACTTGTTATGGTTTAAGTTATCCTGGCATGGTGCTGGACACCTATAAAAGGAACTAGAGAGAACTGACCACAGCCCTCATTCCTCATTCCCCTACAATGATTGTTGTGGGTAAGACAGAGGAGTTGGAAGTGAAACTGGATGAAGAGGGAATGAGGAGAAGGTTTTAGTTTTGAATTTATTTATCTCTATTTTTAATTGGCAATCAATTAAATTAATCTTTCCCAGACTGAGCCTGTTTTGCCCATGACAATAATTGGTGAGTGATCTCCCTGTCCTTATCTTGACCTACAATATTTTTCAGCTTATTTTGTCCCCCTGTTCATTTGATTTTGCCTAGTGAGAGAGCAGCTTGGTAGGCACCTGGCAGCCAGCCAAGGTCAACCCACCATATCTATGTGGCTGTTGCTGCAGAGTAAATCCTTGCAGGAAGACACAGGGACTGAAAAGTACTGAATTGTTTTGCAAACAGATACCAGACTTAGTCACCCACCATCTCATACCTCATACCTGAAATACGAGATGTTCAGGATTGGCATATGTGGAGTTAGGTGTAATATCTGGAGTGAGGTGAAATTTAACAGCGTGCAACATCAGGTCGTGCAGCAGCATCTAAGCAAGAATTTCTGAACTATATGAAAAACTTGTCCTCCAGCAATAATGGAAGAGGTGAAAGACTGGCACAAAGTGGAAGACTGGCACTAAGCAGAGCCATGATCACAGTGAGCTCTCACTTTCCAAGAAGCATCAGGTGAGGTCCTTCTGTTGGGAGAGAGACTTATTACTGCCACTGCACAAAAAACAGTGTGGTCTCATCAGGAATTTGTAACACAGCTCCTATTGCCCAGACTGAGGTAGGTTGAATTTGGTTGCAATACACACAAAGGGGAATGCTAGGATGATAGAGTGAATGGGCAGACCAGGTTGCAACACAAGGCTGAAAGATCTCAGCAGAAGTGGAGTTTCAAATACATGGTTTGGGGTTTTTTTCTGAATATATATGTGGGAGATAAACAGGAGGGGATTTGGAAAGGATAGAGGAAGGATGATCAAGGGAAGGAAAAAGTATTTTAAACTATGGGGTAATGTTGGCAGAATAAATGGCTATAAACTACCTAAGAGTTTAATTTCTTTTTTTTCTATTTTGTGTTTCAGAAATGATGAAGCAGCCTTTCAGTAGGAGTAAAGGGTGCAAGAAACATACGTGGGTTTAAAATTGTTCTTGATAGATTTATGAATGGGACTACCCATCCCACAGAAGACTACAGAGCTGTCTGATTCACTGGCTTCCAGGAGTCTCTCCAGACCTATGATTAAGCTGATTTTAATAGATATATCATATACCTAGGCTAAATTATTAGTGATGGGTTACTGAATTCGACACTATTACAGTCTCCGCAGGAGCTCTTGAATTTTATTTTAGTAAAAAAACCCACCGACCCCCTTCACCCCACAAAAAAAAAAGGGAGGGATTAAAAGAGTATACAAAAATATGATGTATGAAAAAGATTTAAAGAAATGATTGGGCAAAACTAAGGAGAAATATGTTGAAGCAAGACAAAGAATGTGCAAGTACCTAACAGGGCACTATAAAGAGAACAAGGATTAATTAGTCACATTTGTCAATGAGGTTGATCAAGAAATACTTGTAAGTAGATTAAAATCAGAAGAAAAATTATATGAACAGTTACATATGGAACAACTTGCCAGTGAAGGTCACAGCATTTCCATCACAGAAGATAGTCAAAACTGTTCTATGAATAATGAAAACCATCCTCCAATGGTGCAGGCTGATGTCCAAGAGGCATCTCTTCCACCACCAATGATTCTATTCTTCTGCAGGCACACACCTGTACTTAGTAGAAACTGCACTCCAATTAAATGTTTCAGCTCGTTTCTAAGACAAAATCATATTATAATAAATATTAAGTGGAAAGATAGCTGACTGTCTTTCCCAATTAGAAGAAAATTAATGGTGTGTCACTTATCTAAATTCTGGAACCTTTCTATTAATCTTCAGCTGAATCTCTTCATGCTGGTGTTCCTTCAAGAAAAAATTACTTTCAAAAGTAAATCCAGACTTCCCTCATGTCAACATTAGAACAGCATATTATATATCATATTATCTATATATATATCATATATTATACTTGTGTTTAAGAAACAGCAAAAAAATCCCACTGATTTCATGTAAGACTGAATTAATATATTCTATTAGGTGTTTGCATGTTGTATTAAAATGGACCTCACACCTTTTTTATTTATTTATTGGAATCAGCACAGCACACAATACTTCCAAATACACAAGGCAGTATTTCATTCCTAGTGACACAAAGTCCAATTAAGATTATTCTCACTTGTGATTTTCCTTGTTACTCCTCTGTAACAGTCACAGTTCATCAATATGTCAGCAATGTGTCTATGTGGACAACACACATGGAATTCATGGAATTGTTAAGAGAAGTATTAGAAAGAGAATGTGTCCACCGAAAATACCAATCATATGTCAGCCTTAATGGGGAACATCTAAGAAACCACTGGAAGAATTAGATTGGATTTTTCCTGCCTGTTTAACCAAAATTGCAGTAGTACTGCTAAAAAAAATTAATAATTTTAAAAATAATAATTACAAGAATCATGTTCTTTGCTTAATTTCTATGGACAGAAAGTTTTGTATAACTGAAATCAAAGTGGCACAGATAAACCTTCTCAAGATGGTGCCATGCTGTCCTAAAAAGGAGTTCAGATCTTTAGAGGCAGATGTTACACTTCACATTGCTTTTACCATTACCCAGTTAGAAAAAAAATAAAATAAGAGGAATCTTCACACTGTCCAAACTAAGCAGAGAAGTGACTTTACACAGATCAGCGAAGATGGTGTCAAGTGCCACAGGGCCATGTTATCAAACACTGTCCAGGGAAGTAGACGGTGCCTCTCACATATGAATCTCGTACGTAGTTCCTTGTATCTGAAAAGTCATCCACTAAGCTGGCTTATAACAATGTACCTGGGAAGCTGTTTGTGGTGGGCTAACAGACGTTAGAAGACAGGTGAATGAAGCAAGTGTAGAAACAACACTTGCACAACATTTCAGTACAAGTCTTAACCTTTTTGGTTGTTTGAAAACTCCAAAATACAGAAAGTGAAAAGGTGGCTGCTAAAGTATTTGCAAAAAGATCCTTCAAAGTCCACCAGAGTATTATCTAAAAACATCAGTGCCGTAGCAGAATAAAAGAAAAGGTGTTTCATGCAGTGGTACATGTTAGTTCTCACATATTTTATTTCACATTTTCATTTCAACAAATAAAATTACCTTAGGTTGATTTTGCCACTTTTCTCAGAAAATGTGATCAAGAATTTATAAACAATAAAAAAGTGTTAAAGTTTAAGAAAAGATTGGTTATGTTCCCTTTTAGTGAAGGATACAGTGCGCTGAATAGTCAGTACTTTGTGTGTTAATGCTTTAGCAATATCATATTCAAAAAACAAAATTAAGATCTACTGTTCTGCTTTCAAATCCCAAATCTCTTGATTTCTTAAAATCTGCAGACTGCATTATGCCTATACCCATGCCAAATGTAGCAGTGGAAAGAAATTTTTTTTCTGTGTAAAGAGACTGGCAGAATGAAAAAAACAAGAGGCTTCAAAATAGTTATATTGAATAATGCATGCAAGAAGTTTTATAAAATATTTTTAAGGATGCACTGGTATTTAGCAAAGCTGCTTCTAAGTACCATCTGAGAGAGTGCATTTCAGTGAACAAAAATTTAATTGCATATTGGAGGGAAGCTTCAATATCCATGTAAGGAAAAATGCATCATGTACTGAAGAAAAGGGTGCTCTTCTCTAGAACATCTTAAATTATATCTGTTATTTTTCTGTCCCTTTTGTCCATCCAAGTACTGTCACCCTACTCCAAGAAAAATGTTGAAGCAGACATGCAATTTGATCTTCTGTCTCTTTCTTGCCAGTACAAGTAGTAAGGTTTGCTGATAACTTGTCTGCCATGAGTTACTGCATCCTAGCTCTCTGCTAAATCTGCTCTGTTCTTCCCAAGCAGCAATAGCCTGGGGGTTGGTAGGTCAAATGAGGAGGGAGGCAATAACACTGCATCTGTTCCTGCTTAACCCAGCCATGGGGAGGTCCATGTTCTGTAGCTGGTGCTGGACCACCAAGTCAGTGCATATGCATGTACAGAGCTCTAAAGCATGTAATGGGGAACAGCAGAGGAAAAAGACCTGTCTGTTTTAGGACATGGATTTTCAATTTTGAACACCTATTTCTGTGACTGAGAATGGGAGGTCCTTCTTCAGTGCTGGATGTCAAAGGGGATGAATTTGGACATGAGCAGAGAGTGTGATTCTGTGTGAGTGATTCTTCAGCCTGAGTGTCTCACTATCCTGCAGGTTAAGTGAAGCTATAGGATCCGGAAGTGGCCATCTGATGTCAAAAAGGTTGATCTGGTTGTTGGTGAGGAATGAAGGTTGGCCTCATGGGACTGTATACACGTCTCACAGATAGTTTGCATGAAATTATAGTATAAGCAAGCAATGAGGAACCCTCGAAAAAAGGGAAGAGGTTACAAAGTTGTTGTTACTGTTGGGTAATCTGCTTCAAGGCTGAAGTGCTTTTCAGCTTTAAATGAAGAGGAATGCCATGTTTCTTCTCACCTTTTCTAAACTTCCTTGATTACCAACCAAAAACTCTTGGTGATGTTTAAATCAATATCCTAGTTCTTCTTCTCTTAAAAATTATCAACCTGGAAATGATGTGTAGAAATTAAGCAAATCAACTTGCAACCTCACAGATCCTTACGCTGGTGCACACTTTTGCGTATTTCAGTATCACCAGCATTGGGAAAAAAAATACTCACCATATACAAACCACTGAATTGAGTGATGAGACCTAAATGCATGTTTTTTACTTTTTTCCTCCTTTGCAGCTACCATAAGGGAAGGATACAGATAACATAATACCTTTTTTGGAAAAAAGTATTTAGAAAAGCATCCTGAGTACTTAGTTTGAGACCCACATACTTGCTCATTTTTTGAGAATTAAGTATGTGAAATCCCCTTTTACTTCAGTCTGGGCCATAAGTGTTTTAAATCTTTTCAAGTAAAGAACAACAAAATCTCACTGAGTTAACAACTATATAGCTGGCATCCACTCAGGTAAGACCAAAATATATTACAATGGCAATATCCACATTAGTTACACTGGACTGGAAGAGGTCTGAGGCAAAGCTACCATGGTAACAGAGATAAAACAGCCACTTCGCTTTGCTTGTGAGCTCAGTTACTAACAGAGTGAGACTTTTCTTTAATCAAAGAAGTTCTCTCAAGGAAAAGAACTGGCAAGGTGTTGTTCCCTAGAACTAGTATAAAAAATATGAAGGTCTTTTGGGCAGAGACTTCCAATTATTTTATTCTTGATTTGTTTTCAAAAGAATGGTGATTCCCCTTCCCAGATATAAAATACACTTTGCACCTTTAGAAATAATGACAAATTATTACAAACAAGATATCTCTAGAACTCCTCAATATGATTGTAAAAATTGCCTTGACAGAAAAGAATATACTGAAAAAGCTAAAATAATTAAGCCTTCAGCTAAGACATATTAACTCTAATTTAGAAATAAGAACATTCTACCTTCCCAAGAGGTATTTGTGGTATATCCAGGCTAACTCTGAGTTGGCCAACCCAAGCACTGACCTAGCTCCATGTGCCAATGGCACTACCCTACCTAATATAACCTCCTTCTCAACTGTGTCAACTTCACAGAAGAGAAAATGGGATGAAGAGAGGACTCTATTAGCATCACTGTCCATCCTCTTGTACCCAGGATATCTCAGAGGTATCAGTTAGAGATATGGCTTGGATATCTTTCTGCTACACCACACCATACAGAAAAACACATCAGCATAAGGCCATAGACAGGAAAGGAATAAAAGCTGATGGAATAACAACAGAAATGATGAGGCAATCAGTACTGGTCAGTATGTCAGCAAGAATCAACACATGGCTAACCCATCTATTAACAAATTGTGGTTGGGGGAATAAAAAATATTTTACTCTTTCAATAGACAACAAAGAGGTAGCTTTGCAGATGTGAACAATTAATTCATCCACAAAAATATGAGGCAAAATGTGAGAAAGCATGTATCTAATGAGTGAAGTAATGGTAGTGAAGTATCAAAGGTCTTTGAACAACAATAACAAAAAAATGAGCATGTGCTTGTTGTCGCAGAGAGAGAGCATGTAGAAAGACAAACAGGAGGGGGAGACATCAAGAAAGAGGCAAAGAAAATTATAATTTCAATAGCATTTTGGGTGAAAACAGGACAGGATCAGGAGGTTTTGGCTCCTGTTGGGTTTGGGTTTTTTTCCCTGTTTATGAGGTTTTTTAGAATGGGAGAGTTTTTAGCAGGGGAGTTGGCCTAGGTGGTCTCCAGAGGACACTTCCAGCTCCTGTCATTGTGTGATTCTGTTGCAAGGGGGAAAAAGCATAAGAAAAAGAGAATGTAAAGAGAAAATCAACACACAAGGAAAGGAATAGGTTACTGGAGAAAGTGGAAAAGTAGAGGCATGAATGAAAAACTGTATCTGTAAGACAGAGAGTGAGAAAGAGTGACAGTACAGGAAGGAGAAACAGGGCCTGAGCTGATGGGAAGAACAAGGTTACATCCCATCTTGTAGGTTGCATCTTCTTAATAAATCAACATGATCCTAAACTGAGTGAATTAAAGTGAATTAAAGTAATGGAAATTCTATCACAAAAAATAAGAGGTTTTTTGTATTATTACTACATGTAATATGGTAGGTATCAAAATGTTATCTGTAGTGGTATACATGATACAAAACGATTAGCAAAAGAGATCTTACCTACAAAAGAGGTCACAGATCACAGGATTTTATGCACCAGATGCTTAAAGCAGACAAAGAAAAAAAAGTATAGCACCAGTCAGCTTGATCAGGTGTTGATTGAGATAATGCTGTCTTCAACAATGAACTGAGTAAGAATCTCTCAGCCTCAGGAAAATGCAAATAAGTAAAAGCCATTTTTCTGACAAGGTTAATAGGACAGAAAAAAGGACCACTACAGATAAAAGAAAATACTAAAATGCTTAATAAATTTTAGTAGCAGCCTTAGTGAATTTGGCAGTCTCAAAAACATTACAATGAAAATGAACCTGAAACTTTTTTTTTCTGTATGTTGGTTGTTTTTCTTGAAACACATGACGCTGGCATCCTGAGACTAAGCAGTACATGGTGGGGACTGGCCAGCACACATGTACTTCTCCTCTTGGCTTTGAGGGACAATATTACTTCTTTTCCTCAGTGTCAGAAAAATACAGATTCACTGATGAGGCGATTTTGCAGTGGGAACAGTAGTAGAGACATGTGCCATCTTTCTGAAGGCATTTCTAGGGTGTTTAGCAAATAAGAGGAGTAAGAGCAGGGCAGCACATTGGATGTGTGCCAGTTTAACTCCAAGCCTTGCATCCTGCTTCCGTAGCAGCAGCTCTAGCACTGTTACAAACTCTCCCTTTCTTCAACAGAGTGGGGGGGGGGGAAAGCAATTATATAAACTTCTTTCAAACAAAATCATTTACATCTGGCACATATTCTGTGCAAATTTTCCCTCTCTTGTACACACAAGTCTTCTTATTTTGCCTCACAAAAGCCCTCTACATGGGCTGCCTACACTGGTCCAGGGTAAATACTTGAGTTGCAAAGAGGAGTTATTATAATGGCAAATAGTTGTACATCCAAAATTGATTTAGGGCTGCAGTTGTCTCTAAATGTTATTGAATAGAGAAGTGACCCTTTAGGTAGGTTTAGTGATGTCTGTATCAGAATTACAGAAAAGGGCTTGACAGAGGATCAAGGGAGATGGACAGACTGAATCCATCTTGGATTGGAAAGCTTGACTTGCGCGATCCCTCAGTTTGTACTGAGTGTGGCACGTATGGGATGGAATACTCTGTTTGGCCATTTTTGGTCACCTGCCTAGTCTACTCCTCTATATGGGAGGGTGTTAGATGTGACCTTTCTGCTCTTTCGGTCTCTCAGCAGTAACATTTGGGCATTATCAGCCCACTAGCTGGAAAACTTGCTGTTAATTCCAGTAAGTGTGTTGCTTAGAAGAGAGTCCACTGAAAAGAATAAATCAGTAGAAATAAAATTGGCTTCATCCTGGCCCAAACCAGGACACAAGACCTGTTGAGACCACTGATAGAGTGGGCAAGTGCTCTCTCTTCATCTGCTTTAGCAAAGCAGTCACAGTCACTTCAACAGGAGTCTCAGAAGTTTATTTCTGTTAAGACACATAATGTTTTCCTGACCTAAGGGGAAAATAATCTATTACATGATTCAGAAATAAGTTTAAGGATTTTTTTTTCACTTTATGTTTCAGTAGAAAACCAAGAACATGATGACATTTTCAGCCCAATTATGAAACATTTGATTTTTCCCTCACACAACCTTGCAGAATCCTTAATAAGAATTTCCAGTAATGTTTTCCTGCTCATCTTCTAAGCCCTCAAATTAGACATTTGTCCTTTACCTTTTCTAACTTGTTTTCCCTCTCAGCCTGTTAGGAAAGGAATGTAATTGTCCTCTTAGTCTATAAATGATTAGAAGAAAGACCATCAGTAGGGTAATTTTGATACATAAAGTGGTTTTACATTGACCTTGTGCAGGCAGTGCATTTACAATGCATACATTGAAGACTGGCACTACACGCTGAAAGCTTTTGGAAGTAAAGACTGTTAATGGTGTTTAGTTATAGTGCACAAATGAGGGGGCTTTTCACTGGCAACACTTAGTGGCACCACTGTACATCTACTGGAATCTTTCTCATTGTGTCAAACAGCTTCATAACCCAGCAGAGATGAGGATAATTGTGGGAGAGGCTGAGTTGCCACTACAGAAATCTTCTGCGATGCATCTGTTCCACTTAAAGTGATTATACTGACTGCAAATAATAACGGTAATAATACATTCTCCTTGGGTACAGTTTCATTTTCAAACACAGAAAAAAGATGTATTCAATAAGTGCTTTAAAAAAAATATGGACTGCTTTAAATACACATTCTTTGAGCTTTTGGTAATGCCCCATGTTCCCCTAGGAAGAAATGCTGTCAGAGACTGCACAGGATAGTCAGAAAGTGAGAAATGGGAGCTTTGTTCCCATGCTGTGCTCCAGCATCCTGTCTCCCCAGGAGAGGGGAAGGATGTTTGTCCCCACCCACACAGCCTCACTTGCTGCCAACCCTGCATCTAACATTTCACTTTATTTACAGATACTTATTAATCCTGGTTTATAGCAGCTGTGGCTTCTTTAGGCAGTTTCTGGCTCCAAAAAAGCCTAAACCACTGTCCATTTTGAAAACAGAGAAGAAACTATAAAGTCTCTATTAAGCCTAAGCACATTTTCAGTGTGTCAGAACTGATATACTACAAGCTTTTCTAGGGCTATTGTATCTTTTATGGAAGGGTTACTAAAAGTATCCTCAAATGCTGAGAAAATTAAATCTATGACAGTGTAATTTTTCAGCATACCTGTGGACACTGTGGGTCACATTCTGCTCAGTGAGGTGAATTTGGAGCTAAATTCAATTCACTGATTTCCCTGGCACAATTACCTGCAGGTGATGCAGAAATGATAAGAAATGTGACTAGTGTGTCAGCAACAGCCTCTAAAATGATAAGAACACACACAAATAAACTTGCGTTTATACCAGCCTGCTCTGCATCAGCTTAACTCCTTCAAAGTCAGTGGTTCCACCCTGGTTTCTTCTGGCCTAGGGAGGTCTGTGGCTGTTCAGTGCTGCAGCACACAAGTCACAAACAGCCACCATTGAACACTCAAAATTAGAGGTCACCTTGAAACTGCAGTTCTGGTAGTTTATTTAACTAGGTTTTATCCAAAGCTTCATTCTTACTCTTACTTTTACCCTTCTTATTCTTAAATCAAGATGTATGAATGGGGAATATCTTATGTACCTGCCAGGTACAATCATGTACAAGCACACAGAAAAGTCCAAGAAGCCTTTATATGTACTTATATGTGCTTAAATGAAACCAGATAAGCCAATTTCAGTTAGTGAGTTGTCACTCCCAGACAGTTAAGCTGTGCTACAAATGTGGAAACAGTTTTTATGGACTGTGTGTACTTATTGTTCTTTCATATAAATAAAGTGAGATCACTAATCATTTTAATTGCTCTCTAAGTGTTGCCATCTACTATTTTTACCTGACAGAGAAAACGTCTCAAAGCAAAACAAACTATATAAGGTACAGCAGATTTTCAGGTACGTTATTTAGTTTTAAACAATTCAGCTTTGGTTCCTATGGAAACATTAGCCTAAATATGTCAGTGGGATTGTTAAAGTCAGTCTAATTGAGCTTGCTGGATATGCTTCTAAAAACTGTAGAGTTTGGGGGTTTGATTGCTTCTAAATGGCACCTTCGGGCTTCCAGATTTCTTGGTCTCCTGGTCTACTTTAAAAAAGCAAGTTTCTATAGCCTGACACTATTTGACAATTTGCAGCTCTTATATAAAGAATCTGAAATGTGCAATAATAAACCAAAAGTGTGTTTATTTATTATAAGTGTGGGTTTTTTCCTTCAAAACAAAAACGAACCAAAAACAAACAACAGAGAAATTTATAATAACATAAATGTTTTTCAAAGTTCTATATACATTTTTAATATAACATTATTTATATAAAGGAAAGTTTATATTCCAAGAAGTGTAACCACATTTTTTGGATAACAGACCACAGACATAAAATCATAGAATCACAGAATCATAGTACAAAGTACTATGATATGTACTATGATGTACTATGTAAGTACTGAGATATGTACTATCATAGTAAAAAGTACTCAAGTTCTGAGTAATGACAACCACTTGACTATGCAATATAACTAATTAAGACATAACATGCATCTTGAAAGTATGTTTTAGATGCCCATAGTCCACTCCATAGTATATCTTTCTGGTTATTTTAAAAAATGCCACAGATTTCTTAGCTGGATCTGTGTCCAATCTTTCAAACTGTAAATTGCATGAGGAATTCATGTGTACTGAATCTTTATTTGCAGGACCACAAGGTGGTGAAGGACCTCAGGAAGTCATCTTGTATGTTCCTGGACTATACAGTGGAACCTGCTACAGCAAGGTTGTTCCCACATATGTGTCAAGTGTGTGCTTAGAGGTTTTCCCTGAGAGAGGGAAAGGCTATTTGGCTGATCCTCTTTCTTATTCTTGGAAGTGTTTAACCTGAATATCACATGCTGCAATTTAAACATTCTCAATCATAGAGAAGTTTTAGGATGGTGACAGTTAGGATTAGAAGAGCAAACCTGTTTATGACATAGCACTGCTTATGCACTGCAACCTCATTAGATCACTGTGGAATGTAGCACAGTAAATAGGTTGCCCATCACTGAACATACATGCACGTATGATTGCTGAGTTTTCTTAGGTGATCTAATTACAAACTAATCAAAACAAACTCCAATGGAAATGAGACTCAGAGGAACATCAAGAGGTGGAATAATCTGAGCAGCCTAATCTATGGAAAGAAAGTACTTCAAACTGGCTACTCTGAAGTCATCTGAGGATGCTGACATCACCCTTTGTGTGGTGAAATCCTCTGAGATGGGTCAAGGAGACGATCTCTCTCCCCAGTCATGCCATGGAAGCTAAGGGGTGGCTGCAAAACTTACTGTGGGGTGTTAGGAAAGAGAATTTGGGGACTACACAAAACTTTATGTGGGTTTTTTCAAGGGGATTGTGGAAATGTGCAAGACCTCTTACAGAATGTTTAGGGGAAAGACTAAATGTGGGGGAAGGAAGGGATTTGAGTGAATACAGGACGAACAAAAGCTCAGAACAGAGAAAATGCATGGAAGTGGTCAGTCTCATTAACAGGCTGCTGATCAGTTCACTTGTCGGACTCACTCCTGTACATGGCCCTGGCAGTCTATCCTATTTTTTCATTTAATCCAATTTCTACATTCTGTATGGGTGCACACCCTGTTCTTTGTGTGCATGTGTGTGTGAATGCCAGTGATTTTTCAGTCAGAGCAGCCCATGGGTAGGATAAGAGGTCTAAGTGCCAGAGAGTAGAGAGTAATCATAAACCTTGGGGACTCAGGGGCTCAGGACCAGGACCCAGGAGGCACCAGAGGGTGGAGGTGCCAGCTCCTGCCCCAAGCTAGTGCCTACAAACTGCTGCCAAAGGGACCCACAGATTGTGTGCCTGTGTGTCATTGGGTCTGCGTGTCTGTGTGTGTGTATATGCAGTTAGCAGACTTCAGTCCTCACCCACTGGAGAGAAGGGGCAGGATGGAGCCATCCACCTGCTTGGGGTTGTGTGGGTACTCTCAAGGATGTCTCCCTCTCACTATGCTGATTTGTGTGGTGGGTCATATGCACAGTGTGTGTGTGCCTAAGTATGTGTGTATGACCTTACAGCTGGGACAGAAGAAATCCCTTAGGTCCCAAGGCCCACCAAATTTGGCTACCTCTAAAAGGTCTGCCCATAAAGACCAGTTTACTAAGCCATACATGCTTTTTAATGTCCAGATTTACATAAGACTACAAAAAAAAATGCATGTATATTAAGGTTACTGTTGGCTGGATACATAAATTTCAAGAAAGTCTTTTATTATTGTTCGGCAGTTTTAGCCTACATGAAAATACTGAGTATCAGAAAATAGGTAGAAACTTTAACACTAAACCACAAATTAATCTACTAGCTGCATGTTGAAATGTGTCAGTCCAAGAAATCAAATATGTCAAGGACAGATATCCAAAAGCATATGCAGTTATCCTCCAGCTGTCTGTTATCCACTAAGTCCCAGGTTTATTTATTCTTATTAGTTACTTGCCTAAATTTGTCACTGATGGATGCCATGCACTTGTCATTTGAAAGAGCTGATAGCCTTGAAAATACATACATTGAGCATTTCCAGAGCAGAGAAATAGCTAAACTGCTGAAAAGGATAAAAAGTCCTAGGAGAAAATTACATAAAGCCTCAGGAGAGGATAAAAATTAGAAAACTGAGTAGGGTACAGCCAATTTTAGAATTATTGTGGTTTTTCTTTTTATCATTACATCAGAATTCATTCCCATCTAGTGTCCATTTTAAGAGGCATGTATTTGCCAACAAGTTTTGAGAGAAGACTATGAAGAGGTGCAGGTTAATGCAATGTATTAGTCAAAATAAGACAATTACTTAACAAGATTTGGATATCTCAACCTCAGGAAACCAGAGCCTTTATGAAGTACAGAGGAGGCTACTAACTGGAAAATCAACATCTAAACTTCAGCTCTTAACTGAGATATGTGTGTGGGTGAGCATGCATGTGCATGGGAGTGCATCACAAATGATTTTAATAAACCTTGGGCTTCCAAGGACTCTCCAATCAAGAAAGCACGGAGAGCTAGCCTCGCTTTGTTTGGTGAAAATTAAAACCACACAAAGAGAAATGAATGTATATGTGAAAAAAAAATTCCCAGCAACTGAAGCAAAGTAATACTGTTAAGATGATTCTCACACAGAATTTTGAAATAGAAATGCCTCTAAATCAGAATGATATTCTTAAAATACACCTTCATTAACCACCAGCTGAGAAAGTGCAGAACAGCTCCTGTCATCCTGACTGATGTGTCCATTCTTCAGTCCTTTTGGATTATAGTCTTGATCTAATACACCTGGACTTCAAGAGACTCATCCTCTTGAGAAACACTGAGTGACATTCTGTCTGCTTTGGAGCCAATGGCAATTTTGCAATTGCCTTCATTAGAACTAGGAGTACACATAAGTAGGACTCAGCTAAAACACAGGATTTGCTAATGGATGGGATAAGCATCTGCGAACTCTTTTCTTCTTATGACTTGGAAAGGACAAAACCCAGGAAAAAATATTTTGACTTTCAGGCGACCTGCATTGTCTCTCATGTACTAATAGAGAGTCTATGCTGCTTACTGAAATGCATTCAAAGGATTTATTGAGAAGCTGCAAGGGAAAACGTCTATCTGCACAAAAATTACTCAAATTATTCCTTTGTCTTGATGCAATGTGAAAAACAAGCATACAATACAATGAAATGTAACTATCATGAAATACTGCACCTGTGGAAGTGATATTTACATTGATAGTTACTGCTTCTCTGCTATTTTATATTCGTTTTGTTAGATATTAAACTAGCCTTTGCTCACAATCACACTCTGCATTCTTTAAGTATTTCTAGAACTTACTATTAAAAAGGCAACATTAATCAAGGAATCAACTAATTTCTTCACAAGAACTAAAGCAACACAACAGTATCTGAGACTTATTATACAGTAATCTAGCAGCAATTTTGATATCCAGGTGCTGATCAAAGTATATACATTTAAAAAATGGAAAATATGTTTGGTAGATTGAGACAGTACAAAGATTACCACAAGTCTGATGTAGTGTATGAATACGGAATAAAAGAGTATAGTACCTAATGAGATACCATTTTGTCAGAAAGACATCTGTGTGACTTTTCTCATACATGTTTGTCTTCTGGCAGCTGGTATTGTCTGAACATTTTCTAGCTTTACACTTTCTCCTTCACAAGCACACATACTTTTTTCCTTTCTTAAACCTATACAGCCAGATTACAATTTCCTATACATACTTTTAACCATTACATTTATACAAACACAAACAGAGACCCAAAATTATATATTCCTAGCAACTACAGAACTAACTTTAGTGCTGTATCTATTGCATGGTGTCCCCTAGTACAGAGTGAAAAGCAACTTACACCAATGTCATGTTACCTTAAAATTACCTACTGACTCCAGGAAGTCCAGATAACTGTAGCATTTGCCATGATGTTCAATGTAAACTGTGATTGTCAGTGTATGAGCAAAGCATTTTACACAACATCCTCATCTCTATATTGAACAGAAATGGACTTGATGTATGGACCATACAGTGGATAAGGAATTGGCTCTATAGTCACACTCAAAGAGTTGTAGTTAACGGCTTGATGTCCAAATGAAGATCAGTGACAAGTGGCATTCCTCAGGGGTTGGTCTTGAGACCGGCACAGTTTAATCTTCATTGGCGACATGGATGGTGGGGTCAAGTGCACCCTCAGCACATTTGCTGATGACATCAAGCCGTGTGGTGTGGTCAACACACTGGAGGGAAGGGATGCCATCCAGAGGGACCTTGACAGAAATGAGAGGTTTGCCCATGACAACCTCATCAAATTCAACAAGGCAAAGTGCAAGGTTCTGCACATGGCTTTGGGAAATCCCAAGCACAAATACAGGCTAGATGGAAAATAGATTGTGAGCAGTCCTGAGGAAAAGGACTTGGGAGTGTAGGTTGATAAGAAGCTCATCATGAGCCAGCAGTGTGAGCTCACAGCACAGAAAACCAACCGTGTGGTGGGCTGCATCAAAAGAGGAGTGGCCAGCAGGTCAAGGGAGGTGATTCTCACCCTCTATTCCACTCTCTTGAGACCCCACCTCGAGTACTGTGTCCAGCTCTGGAGCCACAAACACAGGATGATCAGAGGGCTGGAGCACCTCTCCTGTGAAGACAGGCTGAAAGAGTTGGGGTTGCTCAGCTTGGAGAAGAAAAGGCTCCAGAGAATCCTTATAGCAGCCTTCCAGTACCTGAAGGGGGTCTGTAAGAAAGCTGGAGAGGGACTTTTTACAAAAGTGATAGGATGAGATGTAACAGATCTAAAATGAAAGAGAGTAGATTTAGATCAGATATTATGAAGAAAATTTTACTGTGAGCATCATGAGACATGGGACCAGGCTGCCTACAGAAGTTGTACATGTCCCCTCCCTGGAAGAGTTCAAGGCCAGGTTGGTTGGGCCTTTGAGCAATCTGGTCTAATGTGAGGTATCCCTGCCCATGGACTAGAGCTAGATCACCTTTAAGGTCCCTTCCAGCCCAAACCATTCTCTGATTCTATGATCCTGTGTGTTTGTACACAACAAGCTTCCTACCATGTAGACAGGACTGATCACATCCTAACACAAGAGAGATAACTACCTTGACAATGGGCAACAGCTTGTTTATGGGGTGGTTATTTGGCCATTCACCACTGCAGTTCCACTACATGGCCAAGCCCAGATCCTTCTACCTTGCAAGAGGCCAAAGGCCTAAGCAGTGTAATACCAGTCAGTAATGGTTTGGGGATAGTATTAAAACTTGATGTCTTGATTAAGTGCTAGATTTTGAGAATTAAATATCAAACCTATGAAATGCTGAAGGAGAAGTGATCTGAATTTTAGGAGACCCCCAAGCAGAAAGTGAGCTTGCATTGCTGCACTTGTCACATGCTGCGGTCCCGCATGACCAGCAATTTAATATAAGATCAAGTATTCCTATGAAGCAGCAGGCTGCTCCTCCCATAAACTGTACAGGCCAGCCTAGGACTCAGAAACACTGGACATTGATTTGAAGGTGGTGTCTGCCAGGGCTAAGCATTAGCCAGAGCACCTTGACAGATGTGCAGTGGGGGAAATTATTTGAATCTTTAAGGTTTCTTGTGAGTTTGTAATATTCCAATATGACAAAAAAGTCTGTAACTTATGTAAAAGTACAATGAGTTGCAGAAGAAAAAAAACATTCACCTACAGGCAGTCTGTTAAACACACTTACCCTGTAGAGTAATAGTGAACTCCTGTAGCTGTTGATTAAAGAGAAAAATGTGGAGCAATTTTTTCATTGACAGAAAGCTTTCAACATCAGCAATTGTGAAATGTTGCTGTCCAAATCTTTAACAACTTGGCTTTATGGAGGCTGCCAAGTGCTGCAAATATCTACCTGCCTAAAATGTAAAGGCACAGAAATAAAAGAAGTGTGCCTTCAAGATCTTGATCCTCCCCGTGTTGCCACTCAGCCTGCTTGATGCAATATGATGGTGAGCTTTAAAACATGCTAAAGGCAAGTTCTGGTTTAATGCAGAACCTGAGAGCCCACTTAGGTACTATTCTTAGATTGACAGATGTGTCTTTCTGTCATTCCTGAGATTGTTTGTAATGTAAATCTCCTGCTGCAGTCCCCCAATATAAGCACTGACTGATTCATTTTCATCTGATTCCTCAGAAGAATGAGTAGGTCAGGCAGTAGGAAGGCTACTGAATAAGGAGACAAATGTTTTTTGGCTATCAAGTAAAAGTAGCTACACAAATGTTTACCTGTTTATTATTGTCAAAATAAAGGCAAAGGGGAATTTATTAATTCTTCAACAGTAATTCTACTCTACCACAATGTTTATCTTTATAATATAAAATTATAAATACAATTTGCATTAACCCATGTGGAATAATTGCTGGAGGTGACTTAGAAATAAAACTTACATTCACATTTTAAGGAAAGTTACAGCATTAAAGCAGGGTGGAACACAGCTAATGTGCAATGGGTTTGTACCATGGCAATTCCTTAGGCAGCCCTGGATGTTGGCAACATCAGCGGAACTTGGTGTGCTAACTCTAAAAGAAATTGCATGGAGGCTGGAGTGGAGAGGAGGCACCGCAGCCAAGTACTGTGGCAACAAAGGGATTCAATGGTCCCATGGAACAAATCAGCTGCATGTCTGATACCCTGGGTTACCCTCATTATAATCTCATTAAAGTACCAAAACACACCTTCATCCCAAAAGGTGCAACCACCCCACACTGAGCTTGCGCACCGAATATTCTCTAGTCTAAAGCTCTAAACATGAAGCAAGATAATATTGCATCAATCACGATAAAGATCTGTGTGACTAGAGTTACTGAAGCTCCACCTAGAAGGTAAAATACTATAAAATAGTCTGAGAGGGGACAGATGTTAGGGAAGATACCATTGCAGGGACAGGATTTGCTGGTATATTTCCTTATTTTGACCATCTCTATCCAGCTTAGGTCCAGCACCTTGTCATGTGAATGGACCTGGTGAATTCCACTCAATCTTGCAAAGGTACTGTGACCTCTCAAATGTGATGTTATTTGTCACCAAAAAAAGATTCAAAGTCATAAAAATGGAGGCTGCCTTGGCAAATTATTCCAGTTAAAGAACTGCAAGGTAAAATCATGATGAATACACAAATGACCTTGCACAGATAACCTGCTAGTATGTGCCAGTAATGACAGCTAGTCCATATTTTATTTTGCTGCTGAAAAGAAACATGTACCATATTTGTCTCTCACTGAAGCAACCCACATTTCAAAGAGACATCTAAGTAGCTAGATGTTTTCTTAGCAGAAGTCAAATCTAGTTAACAGAACTCAAGAAATATTCATATAACAACCTGTCACTATGTCACTTTTTACTAATGAATTTCTGTAGTTATCTTTTCAATGGACACAATATATAAGACCTATAATTGGTAACCATGGTCTTGACAGTCCTTCAGCAACTCCCTACAGCAGCAGTGTGCTATAGCTGACAAACTGCATCTGTAATGTAACACATATACTCCTAAGCATAATAATGGACATTAAAAGCATGCTCCACAACATATCTGTTATATCCGTTATAGAAACTGCCAAAATAAAGTGCCACACAGGCTCACTTTCAGCTATTCAAAAAGCATTAAAGATTCATGTTATATGAACAGGAACATCCAATACTCAACTTCTGCAAGTGTGTATTTAAGATGCAACATGAATTACAGTGGTAACTAGCAGGGCTTTAAAGCACTTTGGATGTTAGTAGAATCACCATACTATAATAGACACCCAAAATAAGTCATATATGTCAGCCGTCTGATGTCACTATTACAAAGATCATCTTCTCTGGGCCCAAGAGCGATTCGTCCCATCTAAGAGAAAGTCAGGTAAAAATTTCAGGAGGCCAGCATGGATGAACAAGCAGCTCCTAGAAAAGCTCAAACTTAAGAAGGAGGCATACAGCGGGTGGAAGCTAGGGCAGGTACCCTGGGATGATTACAGAGAGGCTGTCCGAGCAGTTAGGGATCAGGTAACGAGAGCTAAATCCCTGCTAGAATTAAATCTTGCCAGGGATGTAAAGTACAATGAGCAAAAGCCTGTATAGGCATGTGGGGGATAAAAGGACAACGAAGGAAAGTGTAGTCTCTCTCCAGAAGGAAACTGGAGACATAGTGACACACAATATTGAGAGGCTGAGTTTCTCAATGACTCCTCTGCATCAGTCTTCTCTGGCACGTGCTCCAGCCTCATCGCAAAGGCCACAGCAGGTAAAAGCAGAGACTGGGAGAATGAAGCACCCCCCGCTGCAGAAGAACAGGCTTGTGAACATTTAAAGAACCTGAAAGTGCACAAGTCTATGGGACCTGATGGTATTCATTCATGGGTCCTGAGGGAGCTGGAGGATGCAGTTGCTAAGCCTCTGTCCATCACATTTGGAGATCACGGTGGACTGGAGAGGTTCCCATCTATTGGAAAAAAGGGAACATAGCCCCTATTTTTAAACAGGGGAAAAAGGAAGACCCAGGGAACTACAGGCTGGTCAGTCTCACCTCTGTGCCCAGAAAGATCATGGAACAGATCCTCCCGGAAAATCTGCTAAGGCACATGGAAAATAAGGAGGCAATAGGCAATAGTCAACATAGCTTCACTAAGGGCAAATCAAGCCTGACCAATTTGGTGGCCTTCCACAACAAGGCTACAGAGATGGTGGGTAATGACAGAGCAACTGACATCATCTACCTGGATTTGTGCAAAGCCTTCAATACTGTCCCATATGACATCCTGGTCTGCCAACCGACAAGACAGGGATTTGACAGAGGGACCACTCAGTGGATGTAATTGGCTGGATGGCCACACCCAGAGAGCTGTGATTAATGGTTCAGTGTCCAACTGGAGGCAAGTGACAAGTGGTGTTCCTCAGGGGTCAGTACTGGGACCAGTGCTGTTCAACATCTTTGCTGGAGATACGGACAGTGCGACTGAGTGTATCTCTGCAAGTTTGCTGACAATACCAAGCTGTGTGGTGTGGTTAACACCCTAGAGCAAAGGGATGGCACCCAGAGGGACCTTGACAGACTGGACAGGTGGGCCAGTGCCAACCTCATGAAGTTCAACAAGGCCAAGTGCAAGGTCCTGCACCTGGGTTGGCACAACACCAGGCACAAATACAGGCTGGGGGGAGAATGGATAGAGAGCAGTCCTGAGGAAAAGGAATTGGGGGTGGTAGTAGATGAGAAGCTCAGTGTGAGTTGCCAGTGTGTGCTGGACCCCAGAGAGCCAACTGCATCCTGGGCTTCATCAAAAGAAATGTGGCCAGCAGGGCCAGGGAGGTGATTCTGCCCCTCTGCTCTGCTCAGATGGGACTCCTCCTAGAGTGTTGTGTACAGTTCTGGTGCCCTCAGCGCAGGAAAGATGTGAAGCTGTTGGAGAGGGTCCAGAGAAGGGCCATGAAGATGACAAAAGGGCTGGAGCACCTCTCCTACAAAGACAGGCTGAGAGAGTTGGGGCTATTCAGTCTGGAGGAGAGAAGGCTCTGGAGAGACCTTATAGCAGCCTTCAAGTACCTGAAGAAGCTACAGCAAAGCTGGGGAGGGGCTATTCATCAGAGAGGGAAGTGACAGGACAAAGGATAGTGGTTTTAAATTGAAAGAGGGGAGATTTAGGTTAGGTATCGGGAAGAAATTCTTCAGCAGG
>NW_009953923.1:428743-432631 GCF_000747805.2 Chaetura pelagica | reverse complement strand
CAGCAGGAGTATAGTAAGGTGCTGAAATAGGTTGCCTAGGGAGGTTGTTGATGCTCCCTCCCTGGAGGTGTTTAGGCCAGGTTGGATGCCAACTTGTGCAGCCTGATATAGTGTGAAGTGTCCCTGCTCATAGCAGGGAGGTTGGAACCTGATGATCTTTAAGGTCCTTTCCAATCTTAACCGTCAATGGTTCTATAAAACTCTGGGAGGTGATGGGTTTCGGTCTCATAACATGGGTTATGCAATATTTTTCTCTTTCATGTGGCAGGGTGAATTTATATTGTTTTGATATATATTACACCCACCATAGCATTCTTTTCTGTCTTTGCATTTCCCTTGTGGCTGTTTTTGCTCATTTTTATTCAGGTATCACTATATTTGCTTTTTCAAACAAAACCCTGCATAGTTTTCAGAGCATATAGCTGATGATCTTCTGAATACAAGAGTGGCAAACTCTCAGGTGCCCTGGATAATAGAAAAGATAATGTAGGTACTGAAGGGAAGAAGTCCTGAGTGTCTGTGGCAAGAGTTAGCTCACTGTCCTAACTCCGCTTTAACACCAATCTTGACAGATTTTATTTATTTCTCCATCAATAATCAATTCCTACTCTACAAACTTTTACTTTAAAAAATTATAACCCTTCAATGAAAACAAACCCCAACCCTTTTGCAACTATTTTCCTGTCCTCAAAATTCCATTACTTTATTTGCATTAATATCTCACTGAAGCTGTTTTTTGTTCTTTTCAAATCTGTGCTGACAAGACTTGCTGAACTAAATTTTCAATAATGCATCAATACATAGTCTTTTATTTATGATGTAGCTCTTCCCTATCCTCCCATAATACTGTGATGAAGTTTGGAGTCAAGAATGAGCTGTGTGCCTGCAAAGCACCATGTGTACTAGTTGTGATTTACACATTATTAATATGCAATACATCCTTACATGAAGCTTCCAGGGCCCCAAGGCTTTCTGAGGGTTTCAAAGAAAGAAGAGAGGAGATCCCACTTGTCCTCAGTATTTTCCACCTCCTTTTGTCAATCTTCAGTTAATGCTCATTAGCTGAACTGGAGGGAAACACAGTACACCTTCATCTGACAGTCATTCAGCTTAGTCACACAGCTCTGCTTGTTGAAGCTATGTGCACATGTGCATTGCAGCGTTAACTCCCTTGAATTTTGGCATACAGTGTTAAGCTGTTTAAACTTTGCTGACACAGATGCTTTCTACACTACTTCTCTAGGAAGACCCTTTCCAAGAAACCTGGTTAATCTTCTTTAAATTTCAAGACACCTGGACCTATAGATGCAATTACATGTATAACTAAAATGACACACACTATTTCTCTGCTGTTTGTAACTTACATTTCATTATTTTCATTTAGCTGCCTGAGAGGTGACAATTGTTGTCTTCCCTGGAGACACTGTAGTGAATCCAATTTGCAGACATTCCTTGTACTTGTTCTTTAACAGATTGCCTGCCTGAGTAGTTTAGCTCAGAGGTGAACCCACAGAGGTGGGTTGCTTTCCTCCCAAGTAACAAGCAACAGGAAAAGAGGAAGTTGCCTCAAGTTGTGCCAGGGGAGGTTTAGATTAGATATTAGGAAAAATTTCTTTACTGAAAGGATTATCAGGCACTGGAACTGGCTGCCCAGAGAAGTGGTAGTGTCACTATGCCTGGAGGTATTTAAAAGACATGCAGATGCAGTGCTTAAGGGACATGGTTTAGTGGTGGACTTGGCTGTGCTATGTTGGACTTGCTGATCTTAAAGGTCTTTTCCAACCAAAGTTATTCTGATGTTATTATTCTCTGCAGCTGTCCTGAAAGCCCACAGTCCTGTGGGCTGCTATGCTGCAGTGGACTCATGGGGACTGCTCCAGAAACGAGCATGCTACCAGTTTCTTGCTAAGGGAGAGAAGAGACCTATAAAAGCTGTGTCTTCCTGGTAAATACACCCCTTGCATTTAACAGCTCCCTTTGCTTCTTTTAAATTCATTACATTCCTTACACATTGCTTCCTTTAAATTCATTATACAAATACAAAATTAAAAGCTTTCAAAGGACTAACATATTCCTACCAAATGGAAGCTTCAGGTTTGTGCTTTACAGTGGTTTCACTGAAGTTTACCCAAGAGAATATTAGCAGGTCAGACATAGAGTCCCAAAGCTCACACAGAGGGTCATGCTCCTTTGGTACTCCATATGGCTCAGTCAACAGCATGGCAAAGATAATACAGAAAATAGCATCAAAAAACTGCAGCCTTGGAGTTCTGAAAAGGAAATCATAAAAGTACAAACAGTTCATCTGGTAACAGCTTCATATTATGCTCCCTCTGGAAAGTAAATACAGCCTATGGAGAATTTTGTAGTAGATCCCAATAACTGCATGGCTCAAACAAACTACAAGGGAAGGAAGAGAGAGAGGGGGAGGGAGAGGTCATGGGGACCTAGAAAAATTGCAGAAACAAGTCTCAAAGCATCCAGTTCATTTTGAAGTCAGTTTGATTCGCTTTGATTAAGGTGACAGTTTATCAGAAGACATTTAAGACCATTTTGTTTATTTTGTGGACTGCTTGTAAAAATTATTATCTTTTAAGAGCTGTAGAAGATATTCTGAGAAGATGTTATAAAAGTACTGATATGCATAGCTTGAAACTCAAAGCAAATCTTACTGAAGATCAAGGGATTCTTACAAAATACAGGCAGAGGATATTTTCCTGTTGCATTAAGTTTTATGTAATTAATACTGTGCTAAATACGAAGTGCTGTAAATTGACCAAAAAGTAATAACATATTAGTCTTTGCATAATGTACAAGAAATAACTGTATTGATTATGTGTTCCCTGTCCCTTCAGTCTATTTGATCCATTACCACTTAATTAATACTGTGCATTAATGTGATAGCCTGAAGCAGGAGTGCACTTCTGTTTCAAATCTCCTGCCATTCCCATTTACCCCATTTTGGTTCACATCTCAGAGTGACCATTTCTCTGTTTAAGCCTAAATGAAAAGCTGAACTTCACAAGCTTACCTGACATTCTCCAACAACTGATGGGTAATCAGTCCACAGGATCAGAAGAGAGCTGGTCCACATATATATGCTGGGGCTGCCAGGCCATGAGGGTTGGTGCCTCTCCCCTCCATAAAACAAATAACTGCCTCATGGAGCAGTGATCTGAACTCCTCAGTATGGCTGCGTCTCATGTTCCCTGCCTTCTCTTTCTTCATGGACTAAACAACACCTTGCCTATGATACTCGGGAGACAGACTCCAAGGTGGGACCTTGTGCTGGAATAAACCACAACATTGTTGTTACCTCGCGCAGAAACTGCCGCAAGATCCTGTATCCTAATTGGATAATAGCTCAGAGGAAAGAGAGAAGAGCCAACCAGAGACCAAGGACTACTTCGTAGCAAGCTATAAGAAGCTTATAAGCTTATAAGAAGTATAAGAATACTGCTGTGCCTTTTCCTGGTTGCCTCTGGGAGTGGTGCTGCATGGCTGCTGCCCCTGCCTCATCAGGAGCGACTGCTGCTGCTGTGGGTGTGCGACTGCTGCTTCACTGCCAGGCAGGTGCTCTGGTTGTCTGGAGGAGACTTCCCTGTAGCTCCCTCACCACTTTCAGCAGTGCTTAAGGGAAAACTGACAGAGGAAGAAGGACTGCTTCACATCTCTACAAGTGGAGGAGTCGGAGCACTCAGTGCCACGTCACATGACACTGCAATCGTGTTGGTGGTACCAGAGGCCTGAATAATGTTTTAGTCCTAAATCGTCACAGGATCAAAAGTAAGGACTGTTAGTTCCCAGATTTTTCTCCCTAAACAATCCTTCCCACACACATCCAGTTGTGTGACCCATTAAGGGATCTGAGTGTCGGGCACCGCTCTT
>NW_009953923.1:422813-428580 GCF_000747805.2 Chaetura pelagica | reverse complement strand
GCTCTTCCCTCTCCTCTTTTCCCTCCTTAAACCTCATATTGTTAGTGGGCATTACTGAGGTGTTTATATGGACATTTTTGGTTAACCCAGTTTTATTCTGTCTTTTCTGAACTTCCATTTCAATTTTCTTTTAATAAATCATTTGATTCGTAAACTCTAAATCAAGGTATTAACAGCATTTATTGTGGGTGTGCTGAGGGTTGTTTAGATGCTTTTTCATCCTAAAGGTCAGCACTGCAGCGGGCCACTCCTCTGAGAGAGGCAAACACATGTAGACCCTTGATCCTATTAAATTCCTCCAATAGGGTGGGCATGACGATTTCTTTCCATCCTGACTAACCTGACCAAGGGTTTGATTGTCACACAGGCCCTCAGCATCAACCCCTTCTCCCTACAGAGCTGTTTGTATTCTGCTGAGCTGCCTGTGAACGTGGACATGGTGCAGAAAATCAATAGATCATGTTCTCTTTCATTCTTAGTAACCACCTTGCTGTATTTGCAGCCCGACTAACAATGTAGCACATCTGAAATGTAAAAGACTTCTTAATCCTTGTTAAAATCCTTAATTGCTCTTAAACATCTTAACAACATAACCAAGTTCTAGGAGCTTTCCTGATACATTCGCAATAAACCCCTGGAGGAATTTGCCAGATTTAATATTAAGAGGGCTTTGAGCTTCCTCGTTGTATTCCTACCTACCCTGACAACATTCCTGTAATTCACCCAAGTGACCAGTCTCTTTTTTCCACATACTGTGAACTTCTTTCTTCCACATAACTTTTTTCAGCTCCTTGCTCATCCATGCAGATCTCCTTTCTCCTCTACTCAATTTTTTACTCCATGGAATGTGCCTATTTTGAGCTTGGAGGAAGTGATGTCTGAATACTAACCAGCTGTCTTGAGCCACCCTACCTTCTTGAGTCTGACCCCCTCTGCTCTGGCAGGTGCAAGATACAGGGGTCCGCTGATCCTGCATACTTTCTGATGGGTGCTCCCATTTCTCTTTCCAGGAAGCCAGAGCCTGGCTCCACCACTCTGGGACTCACTTGTCGAGTGTGAAGAGCTGCTGTTTCTCCCCGCGCCTCACGCCCTGCTCTCTGCACTCCTGAGCGAGGCAGTACTCTTATTTTACCCTTTGATTTCTTTGCAATGTTATGTCCTTAAAAGCTTGTCTTCCCTGAAAAGAAAGGAAACTTGCCTTGTTTCTCATCTTGTAATGAAAGATACACACTATTAGAAATAAGAGTTTCTCTGAGTCCCTGCATGTACACTCAGTACTTAGAGCAAGGTAGAAATAACTGTCATTAAGTCTTGACTCCAGCTTTGCATTAATGTATTTTTAAAGCTGTAAAATTTCTGCTTCAGTAGATGATTTGTGAGGGAATAGGTAAGCCAAGTTTAAAATAAGTTATTACTTTGAGTAAGGCAACCTTGTGAGACTTCTTGAATTGTTGATTGCAAATGTGAGTCAGTGAAACATACTGGGGAAAAAAATGAAAAATTGGAAAAAGACACAAAAGTTGTGGGTATTGCACTTGTTTACCTTGTTCACAACTGCCCTAAGAGCTGACACACATTTATGGAAAGTCTGAGTGGTCTGCTGTCAAATACAACTCCATCCTAGTCATCAGTGGATATCTTTTATCATATTAAAAAAGAAACAATAATCTTGGTATTCAAATGCTGACCTATTTAGCTCCAGTAGCAGGACTGTTACAAAAATACAAAGTTGGCAGTTATTTAATATTTTGAGTGTACCACAAGTTTCTATTTTTGTCTCCTTGAGGGAGAAGCTGTTTTGTACCTTGAAGGAAGAGCGAGGAGATACATTCCCACCAAAGCTCCTGGCATTATGGCACCTCTGGATATTTTCCTTATCAGTCCGAATGCATAATCATTTTGGGGATCTAAGAAAGATGTTGACATAGAGGGATACTGTGGAAGAGGCTGGCCACAGGCTAATTGTGCTTTGAATGAGAACAGTGTTCTTTATCTGCCTTTCAGTATTAGGGAATGCTCTTTTCTCGTATGAAGAGAGAAGAAAATAAAAACTTGAGGAATCATTTTAGATGTTGTGTAGGAGAGAAACATGAATGGTAATCAGTTGAAAACATCAGAATGGCTCATAATCAACACCAAAGTGCAGCTGCTGCAAACCCCAGGCTCAAGCCGATGCTCATGTTTTTTTTCATGAAGCATTGTGAAATGCAAGGGGAAAACAAAGATGTTTCATGAGCGGAGGTTGAGAGCAGAAGAGACAGCTGTGCCACCGGTGACAATACATAAGGCATTTTGACTGCATGATTTCTATGCTGGGCCTTGTATCATTCTGGCCTTTCTAATCTTCCATTAGCTTTCTTTTGCATAAATGATGGCTTTTCCAGAATAATACTGTGGCAGAGCACTTTCTGCCCCCGTACACCCTGCCACCTACTGCCAGTGCTGGAGGTTGTTATATTATCTGTAAAGCTCTTTGGAGGTGCCAAAAGTATCAGTAATAGGTTTACTTTTGTTAGGTCAGACTGGGTGGTGCTGAGACCATCTCTGTTCTTCACCCCTGTTGGGCTGTGGAACTGTCAGCAGACGTGGCTTACACAGGCAATTTGGGGATTGACGGGGGGAACGCTCTGACAATGAACAGGGTCCCCAGCCTGTGAGGTGTCTTGACCCAGGTAGAATAACAAATGAATGACCACAGGTCAGATCTGACTTAGTCTATAAAAACAGAGATCCCTGATAGGAAGCTGATTTAGTTTTCCCTTGGAGTATCAGGTCTGCCAGGAAGCCTACCCCTTAGATCAGGATACCACCCAATGAAACTTCTCAAGTTTGAGTGACCTCATCTTTGGTGAGTGATATATTTCTTCTAGATACATCTCTGAGTGACCCTTGTCCCTGTTGGGCAGGTGATTCCAGGTACACGAGTGGGAGGATTTTCCTTTTGTCTGAATGAGTGTGCACATGTGGGACTATTATTATTATCCATGTTAAGATTATCTATGTTAAGACTCATCAAAAAAATTTAGTAATTCTTAAGTAGTTTTGTTGTAGTGTCTTTAAAATTCCTGACCAACATCTGAATCTGCAGTATTATTTATGATTTATCAGAGGGCTAAATAGTGGTGCTTGGAATAAATATTCATTCCTAATGAGCTCATGTGTGGTTTTTGATGCCTTCTTCACAAATACCAAGAGAGACCAAGAATTGTGTGAAATAGACAGCATGCAGCAAGTATGTCACCTCTGAAACCCTGGAGGAATATAACAATTCCAGCCATAAATCAGGCCAATGACTTTTAGGACTACACTAATGGTTTTTGCTTGGATCTGAATACCAATGTGCCTGAATTTGTTTTTTTCTCTGTTCTAATCATAATCACTACTACAAAAAGGCCTTTAAGAAATTGCTTCTGGGCATTGTTCATATTCAGAACCTGGCTATGAATTAAAACTGAGCACTGGATGGGTGGATTTATCCATTATATTCCAGTATTCACATAAGAAGTGGGATTTTAATCCAGTGAGAAATGATTAAAAACTTGGCCTGATTAGTCCAGTTAGCCTGCATGGTCTCAGGTGTAGTTACTGTTCTCCATAATGCTGGTAGAGGACAAACCTTTGTTTCTGATCCAGACATATCCAACAGCAAGGAGGATGGATAATATTTCCCACTGCCTTATTACCGAGCAGATTGTCACTCCCAGGTCTGATGTGTCCAGTGCTGCACTCCTAAGGCCCTGCTGTGCAGCTTTCACAGCCTCTCAGGTCCCAGCGCGAAGCACTTGGTACACACAGGAAAAACAGACCCAATTTCTGGAGTTACTGTGGGAGGACATAGAATCATAGAATGTCTTGCATTGGAAGGGACCTCTAAAGGTCATCTAGTCCAACCTCCCTCCCCACAGTAAGCAGGGACATCTCACACTAGAACAGACTGCTCAGAGCTTCATCAAGCCTGACCTTGAATGTCTCCAGGGGTGGGGCCCCCACAGCCTCTCTAGGCATCCTGTTCCAATGATCCACCACCCTCATTAAATAACTTTTTCCTAATGTTCAACCCAAATCTACCGTTCTCTAGCTTGAAACCATTACCCCTTGTCCTATCATTACATGCCTTTGTGAACAGCTCTTCCCCAGCCTTCTTATAGGCTACTTTCAGGTGTCGGAAGGTCACTATAAGGTCCTCCCTGAGTCTTTTCTTCAAGCTGAACAACCTCAACTCCCTCAGCCCATCATAAGAGAGGTGCTTCAGCCCTCTGAAAATGTTTGTTTCCCTCCTCTGGACATGCTCCAACAGGTCCACATTGTTCTTGTGTCGGAGGCTCCAGAGCTGGATGCAGCACTCCAGGTGAGGTCTCACCAGGGCAGAGCAGAGGGGCAGAATCACCTCTCTTGATCTGCTGGCCACACTTCTTTTGATACAGCTCAGGATGAAGTTGGCCCTCTGGGCTGCAACTGCACATTGGTGGCTCATGTCCAGCTTTTGATCCACTAGTACCCCCAGGTCTTTTTCCACAGTTCTGCTCTCTAGCATATCTTCCCCCAACCTGTATTCATATCTCTGGGTTCCCTGGCCCAGATGCAGGACCCTGCACTTGGCCTTGTTGAACCTCATGAAGTTCACCTGGGCCCACTTCTCCCACTTATCCAGGTTGGAAAGGGTGGAATCCAGTCCCTCTGGCTTATCGACCACACCACCCAGCTTGGTGTCATCAGCAAACTTGCTGAGGGTGCTCTCAGTGCCACTGTCAGTATCGTTAATGAAGATACTAAACAACACTGGTCCCAGTATGGAGCCCTGAGGGACACCACTTGCCACGGTTTTCCATCTAGACGTTGAGCTGTTGAGCACTATCCCTTGGATGCAACCATCCATACTGAAAGGAGGGGGAGCAGTGAAAAAATATGAGGAACTGCTTTCCCTGAAAAAATGGTCCCCAACACCCCAAGAAGAGCCAAGGTAGCAATGAAATTGCTATGCACTTTTGCTCAAGGGATATTTCTCTTCTTAATAAAATAAATGTGAGCTGCTTGGGTGCATGTGAGAAATTGCTGAGAGCTTGCAAAGGCCCTGAACCTTGCAGTTGAAGGTAACATTTGAAAACCACCAACCTAATTTCAAATTTACTGTCTGTGATGCTCATTAACAGGAAAATAAATAAGTAAATAAGTAAATAAATAAATAAAATAGGCCTTTAACAAAATTATCACATTCCCAAGTGTCACGATCCGTGACCTATTATATCTCCTTATTGGAGTGTATTAACTTATCAGGATTTGCTGAGAGATCCACACGTGGGTATCGCCTCACACAGAGGATACAGGAACTTATGTCCTGACTTTTTTGAGTGAATAACTCGCTCAGTGCTTACTAATATTTCTAACAACAGCAAGGTTTATTGTGGGGAAAACAAAGTAATTTGGGGCAGGAGGTTCAAAAGGAGTGATTATAACACATTAAACATATATGGGTACACCTTAGTTACACAAGACAAAATTATATTTTTCCCTATAAGCTGAAGTAGCCGGATTTATCTCACCAAGTGGTGGCGCAAGTCAGCTGCAAGCACTCCCAAGCGCAGGTCGCCCCCCCCCACCACAAAGCGGCGGCAGTCGGTGCGCGGCTCCGGGACCGTAGGTGTGCAGAGCGGCTCCGGGACCTTGGGACCGGGGCTTTGGCAGCTGCAGCTGCGGCGAATGGCTCCGGGACTCCGGGACTGCGGCTTTAGCAGCGGCGGCTGCGGCGAGCGGGCAGGTAGTGAGCGGG
>NW_009953923.1:394995-422552 GCF_000747805.2 Chaetura pelagica | reverse complement strand
GCTGCTCCCCCCCCCATACACACAGAGGGGGGTTCCTGCCATATGGAGACGCCGTTTTAAGTCAGTTTTGTCGGCTGACTCAAAGGACATTTCATGTTCGTGTAAGGAAATACCTGGTCCTTCACACTTCACCCCGTGGCCTTTGGGGCAGCAGGCTTTATAGTCTCTGCTTGTAGGAAAAGAGTCCAGTCTTTGGCCCCAAAGCGTTACTTTGTTCCTCTCCTTGGAGCTCCAGCTTAAGTCGGGCTATTATGTGGCAATGTCCTCCTTGCAACATTGGATTTCCCTCGTATGGATGTGTGTAACAATTATCAAAGAACAAAACAGATAGCATTAGCAACAATTATAAACAACATAAACTATATACAGCATATTATCCATTTAACATTAATGATATGGGGTTTCCCATTTTCATCCAGTGTTTCCCAGGTGTTAATATTGAGGGGATTTTGCAAAGTTAGTCGGACTTTCCCAATGTTAGGTAAATTAGCCAGGACAGTTTGCCCTGGCTGTAGGGAATGTTCCACCTTCTTTAGAGGCTTTTTGTCTTTCATGTCAGTTTGTTGGGGAGCTGAGGGAAAAAAGGCATTTAGGCGGGGGCACCCATTAGCTCCCCATCGGTTATTAATGGTAGTAATTGCATGATTTACCCGCTGGTCCCAATGGGACTCTTGGGGACGGATTAGTTTTTTGATCATTCCATTAGTTCTTTCCACAATCCCATTTGCTTGTGGGTAGTATGGGGTGTGGAAAGTCCATTTTATGTCCTCCCTTTTTGCCCAACATTGGACTAGATGGGAGGTGAAATGTGTCCCATTATCAGACTGGATATTTTTTGGTTTAGGCAAATTACTAAATGTTTTTTCTAGAAATTTCAAAGTAGTTTCCCCATTTGCTTTCAGAGTGGCTTCTGCACAGGTGAGACCCGAGATTACCTCTACCATGACAATAACATATTGTTTATTTCCTGACCTGCGAAAGGGTCCAATGTAGTCCACCTGCCAGGTGGACCACAAGGATTTTCCTTCACGCAGATGGAGACTGTCTGTTGTTAGGGGATGTTCCCCCATGCGAATTTTACACAGCTCACATTCTGAAATTGCAGATTTGGCTTGTTCACGTGTAACAGGCCATCCACGTGCTTGAGCTTCCCTGTAGAGGTCTAAGGTTCCTGAATGGCCTCTCTTTATGTGGAGCCATTCAAGCAGTCTTCCCCACTCAGACCTCTCACCCTGAGCAATGGCCTCTCGGATTTCAAGTACACTGATTCGGGCCAGGTCATCAGCTTCATTATTCCAGTAAGATGCTTCATCCTTCAAAGCTGATTGGTGGGAAGGCACCCATCCAACATGAAAATTTGGATTTGATTTGGCTATGCCCAATATCTGTTGCCATTTTTCTTTCTGCCACACTGAGACCCCGTTGATTTCCCAATTGTTATGTTCCCAGTGTGTTATCCACTCCACACAGCCCTTAAAGACTGCAAAGGAGTCTGTGTAAATGTACACAGCTTCCTTTGAGGCTCGTTCTTTTACAAACACATTAAAGACAGCGTCCAGCTCTCCTACTTGGGCACTACCTTTATCTTGATTTACTATTTGTTCACCTGTGGAGGGCTTTATAGCAGCAGATTTGAAAAACCAAATTTTGCCTTCCCTTCTGGAAGAGGCATCAGTGAACCAGGTGTTAGTCATCCCATCTTTATATTCTGGAGCCTCTTTAATTGGACTGGGAGTTTTCATTATCAAATCTTCTTCATTTTTTGAGCCAATTGGGTCCTGTATTTTCAATTCCTTGTCAGGACCTTCTTCAATTTGGAATAGGCCTGAATAATATTCAATTTGACTGTACCATTTCCTAATTGTACCCTTTTGAGATATTCCTTCTGGAGGGGCCCTTCCAGACAGCACTTGCTTTACTACTTTAAAAGGGCCTCGGAGGATCACCTTTTGTTTTTTAATGATTTTGTTCACTTCTTTTAGTGCTGTACAAACAGTCAATAACCCCTTCTCCAGAGTGGAGTATCGTTTTTCTGAATCTTTGAGACTTTGGGAATAAAAACCAATTGGTCGGGTGCTCCCATTAGGTCCTCGTTGCCAAAAATGGTATGACAAAGCACTGGCAGAGAATCCCCACTCTATTATTATTGGATCCTCTGGGTGGAGAGGTCCCAGAGTTTGGTACGTTTGTACCTCCAATAACAATAATTGGAGTGCCTCATCGTGGGATTGTTCCCACTCCCAATGTCGGTTTTTCTTTAATAAATCATGTAAAGGACGAGCAATGATGGAAAGGTCCGGTATGTGTTTCCTCCAGTACTGCAGGGTGCCAAGAATTTCTTGTAGCTCCTTTTTGTTTGTAGGTGCCTTTATTTCCCCAAGGTGGGATAAGGTATCTGAGGGAACATTCCATGTGCCTCCCTTCCACCTTATTCCCAGAAATTTTACCTCTTGGGATGGGCGTTGCCTCTTCTCCTCAGGGATCTCTATTTGCATACCTGTCAGATGCCCAATTATGGCGTCATAAACCGCCTGCACCTCCTCCTCACTCTGGCCTCCTATCAGTACATCATCAATATACTGATAGACTTTAACTTTGCTGTTATCTTTGATGACAGGTATTTCTTCAAGTTCACGTGCAAGTGCGTGATGGGCCAGTGTGGGTGAGTGCTTGTATCCCTGGGGTAGTCTAGTAAAAGTGTATTGCACACCATCCCAAGTGAAGGCAAAATATTTCTGATCCTCAGGATCAATGGGAATTTGAAAAAACATGTCTTTGACATCAAGAGAGGCAAGCACAGGATGTGCTGCCTCCTGCACCTCCAGTATTATGTCTGCAATATTTGGCACAGCAGCTGTGAGTGTTTCTGTGTTACTATTCAATCTCCGGAAATCAACTGTCATTCTCCACTTTCCATTTGGTTTTCTAACAGGCCAAATTGGCGAGTTAAAGGGAGAATGGCAGGGCACAATAATGCCTTTTTGTCTCAACTCGCTGATTACCTCTTTTATGCCTTCTTTTGCAGCAATTGGGATTGGATATTGCCGCACATTTGTGATACTGCTTTGGGGTAGACGGGGAGCACTTTTTAGCAACCTAACTTGGAGTGTGGGCGTGCCAAAATTCCAAAAACGGCCATTTTCATCTCTCCACGCTCGGCCCATAAGAACATCCATTCCTAATAAATTATAAGGAATGTCGCCCACTATCATCTGGGTCTGAATGGTCTCATCTTCCCCTGGCAATTTCAGGGTTACTTTTGCTGTTTTTTGTAGAGTGGGCTTGCCAAATGCACCACTAACAAATATTGATTTCAGAGACGCATTGATGCCGCATTGGTCAGCTGCATCTGCTCTTAGTGTGGAGATTTGTGCTCCTGTGTCTACCACAAATGTAACAGGATGACATTTTGGTCCAACAGCACATGTGAGTTCCAAGTCCCCATTTTTGCTTTGGACAAGTCTTAACACATTTTGCCAATCTTTTGGAGGACTTGAAGTTTTGGAGCCTGATTGGTTTCTTTGACAATCTTGTTTGTTTTGTGGGGTGGCCTCCCAGGGTCCACTTAGGGGTTCAGTCGGATTGACTGTATTTGAATTATCACCTTTCCCCTCCCTCTGCTGTCTTTTTGGCAGCTTTTGATTGACAGAGGGAGGGCTATTTAGTTTCCCTGATTGGGTGTTGCAGGCCATGTGTCAATTAGCATTTTGAGGTGATTGTAAGAGTAATTTTGGGCTAAAAGCCCAGGTGGGATGCCTTTACGCTTAGCTTCCTCCTTTAGCTGAGCAAAAGGCCCTGTGTCACCCTGTGATGAAGTATTTCCATGCTCGGGGTGTTGGCAATTACGTGTGCTGTTTTTTCGCTGCCTTTTACCATTTTTATTCTGCCACTCACCCCGTGGCTCCCCTTGCTGAGGTGCAGGGCCACGAGATGACACCAAGCCATATAACATACTTTATTTGCAGGAGAACAAAACAGGAGATAAAACAGTGGTTAGCCAGAACTTGGGCAGTCTCTAGCATTTGATATAGAGACTGGAACAGAAATGCTGCCAAAAACATAAGTCAGAGCCTCCAAGCAAAAATTTCTGTCTTAATTGCATGTTGCCAACATCCCAGAATTGCTTATTATCTTCCCCCTCTCAGTCTACTATTAGACTGACTGTGCAGATAAACTTGTACTAAACCCACTGCTTACCTGTATCTCCACCAAGATCTTCTCTGAGCTATTCTTGGGTGTGTTGTTTTCTCAAAGGCACTGTGGGGAGGTAAGTAGTAAAGGAGTTATATCAAGTCCTACTTGAAACTTTTTCAGACCTTAATGATGCTTTTTGAGACAGAGGTAGGGCTTAAAAAGGTACTGCATCCAGGTTACCATACTCCCCTGCAGATGCAGTCCATGCAGCAATGCCTTCAGAGGAAATCTCTCACAGAAGACCCCATGGACATCATTAAGTCTATATACTGGAAACCCCTTCCATGCTTTACATTGTGAGAAGAAGACAAGAAAACCGCTGAAGAACAGCATTTCTTACTCTGCTCATGCTGTTGTCAGTCCAGAAGGAGCAATTAATCAAAGTCAGCTTGGTGGGAATTTGGGAGGTTTTCTGTGCAGCAGGCTGGAAGACCACTGGGTCCCTGTGACAGGGACAGATGTTTAATCTTTCTTTTGCCTTGACAGAATGGTTCTGCTCATCTGGAGAGGTGTGCGTGTGCCTGTGCCTGTGAAGATATCAGGACCACAGAGGAAGCACTGTTGGAGGTAAGCTGAACCCAGGAGGCTACAGGCCTCAGAGTTGTTTTCCAGGCTGCAGTGGCCATCTGACACAAACAAGACAAATATAAACGGTCCTTTATTGCTGTTTAGTTGGGATGAAACCTCTTGTATCTTCCCATTAGCCCTATCCTAGTCACTGATTATTCTGTTTGGGAGTTCTCTAGTGTAGATTTGCATGGATTGGAGAGCACTCTCAGGCAGGCTATAATTTATAAATGGACTGTAACAGTGTCAGACTGCAGTAGCTAGGCACAGGGCTTGGTCACTTTTATCTTCCCTCCTCTCCTTTTTCCCATTATTGGTGGTCCCCAATCTCCCTGTTTTCTGTCTTTCCCCTTGCCTGAAACACCCCATAATAAGTTTACCACATACCAGAATTTCCCTCAGATATCCCATAATAAGTTTGCTCTTGCCCTTATAACCTTTTCATAAATTACAACGTTCTTCTTGAAGCTCCTCAAAGCATTGAGTGGTTCCTGCAATGTCCCATCAATAAACAATGTGAGACCTTTGATCTTTGATGTAGTCTCTCATTTCTCCTGTTCCTTTGGGGTTAGTTCTGTGTTTGGGTTTTTAATTTATTGCTTCTCTCCCTCACTCTTGTTCCAGTCCTTTATGCTCAAAAGCCCTTTAACCAAAATTCTCACAAGCCAAATAGCCTCTTAGTTCTCACAAAGGTATTTTGCAATCTTCTCTGACAGTCATTCAGTGGATCTTGCTAGAAGTGGGGTGGGACAGAAAATTGCAGTGGTTAATTTTACTCTTGTGTGAATTTCCCACTAAAAATATATATTCTCTACATGGCAGCCCAGCAACTTTAAATATCAAGAAATCTAGTTAATGGAGGGAAAGAAAAGTAAATATAAGCTTTGTATTAAGGCTCATTAAATTACAAATCATTGAATGACTTGAAATAAGATTAAAATGTGAGTTCTCTCAGCTATTTTTAAATGTTCTACTGTTATGGGGTTTTTACTATATAAAAATTAAGCTAGTCATTTATAAAATCATCTAAATGCACCTTTTTTCACCTTCTGTTCTCAGATTTGGCAGTGAAAAATTGTTCTGATTGCAGTTTCTTGAAGTGTAATTACTTTGTCAAAGGAAAATATAATTAGAACTGATCTTTAAAATGCATTACAGTTGTATTTAAGCTGTTTGATAATTTGGTCACGTACTGGATGTTTTGTTAATTTAGCAACAGCTAACAATACTGAAGTTGGAAAATCATCTGACAGTTTCTTTTTCCTATTTTAAAGAAAACATAACGTACTCCAACGTTCCATCTATTCACAGAGAGAAGCTGTGGACACCTACTTTCTGCAAGCAGCTTCATTGTCTTTGCAGCAAATTGTCCACAGGAGTAATGCTCCATTGATATACTGAACCTGGATCAGGTTCTATTTGAACAATGACTTGAACTTAATATTTGACCACTCTGAGATTTTTTGTCTTAGGAGAGAAGCCATGTGAACAACCACTTGGGGGCTGGGAGCTGAGTTTCAGTTTCAGCTTCAGCAGTCAAGCAAATCAATGCTTTTAAGCTTTACCTTCCTGTAACACAAGGTTGTTAGATGCTTACCAGCTTCTCTGGGTGGTGACAAGAATTCAGCAGATGGTATCTTTGAAGCTGAAAATAGCTATTCTTATATTAGTTATTTTCTTTATTTGGAATGGGCTCTTGGAAATGCAAAATAAGGAATGTCCATGTCAAAATACTCCAAGCAGCACTTACCTTTCCTTGCTAAGAATGGGTAACATGCATCATTCACTGCAAGGTCATGGTCAGGGGCTACCTTCTCACATGAAGTCAGTGACATGTCCATTGGAGTGACAGCATCCTTGGGGCAAGGAGACAGTAGGCACAATCCTACAACTGCAACCAGGGCAGTAGACCGGTAGGGGTCCTGTATGTTTCATCTGGGAAATTCAGAGGTCTGCAACTCTTCATGCCTGCACTGTGACCAGAGACATATCAAGCATATCAGAGATACAGAAGGACAGTGACACACACCAGATGGAATGTGCTGAGCTCTTGGTGGTGCGGACAATGCATGGGCAGCACCAGGACATTTAGCTTGCAAATCACATAGTGTTGCATTAGACGACACCGATGGTGAGGGAGGACCAGACAAAGTACCCATTACTGAATCCAAGTTGACTGTTCAGAAGCAGAAAAGACATACTCACCTCAGCAACAGAAGCAACAGAAGGCGAGCAATCCAGAGACAGCTGCTGCATCGGCGATCATGAACAGAATCAGAACGGGCTTTGGAAGGGACAGAGCAGAAGCTCCCAAAGTGATGGCAAAGGAAGAGGGTGGATACATCTGTTTCTGGGCTTCATGTGAAAAGAGCCATTGCACAATACAAGGCAGAGGTGCACACATCTACAGTGTTTTGTAAGGATGATGTTTAATGTAGCAAGGAGCACCCCTTGGACGGTATTTTTTTTTTTAAGTATACAGAGAACAGGCTGTCATGAGGGAGCTCATAACAAAGAGGGACATCAGTGGGTGTAGATGTGTCAACAAAAGAAAGGGACTGTCAGGGAGCATTGCTTCATGTGCAGAACTAGTATCTGCTAGTCTTACCTTGAAGTGTTTTCTCTAAGAGGGAGAAAACATCTATTCAGTCAACTTTTCTAAAAGCTCTTCTGAAAACTCTTATGGAGTGTATATAATTCAGTGGCAGAAGCTTCATGATATGAATCTCATTACCCAAGGAAGAACTTGGCTTTCTGGACATGTCCTTCCATTCTGCCTGCTGGTAGGGAGCTCCCACAGCCACATTTAAGAGGCAATGCTATAGTTTATATGGTCTTCACTGAAGGTCTGCCAGATGGTCTCTCACTAGCTGATGAGCCCTAGAAAAATATTGTAAGAATGTATAAGACTCAGCAGAGTTGTGAGCAGAGACATATTTGTCCACTTTTTTTTAATCAGAAGGTTGAGGTGTCTTTGTATTAACATTCCCCTCAAAAAAAATGAGGGGAGAAGCCACTAAGTAACTCCCTCAAGACAGTCTTTTTGCAACTCTGTAGTATTTTGCCCTTGGAATTTTTCCAAAAGAGTTTTCATGGTCCCCATTAAAGTAGTCTTTGATTCTTTTGAGTCTCAGGGTATTTCAGCCTGTGAAATAACTCAGTCTAGTTTTCATTTCAGGCAGCCAAACAAAATTTAGTAACACTGCAAATGTGTTTACTTTTTTGCTGATAAAGAGGTCTGGTCACACATCCTCTTTATCAGCCTTGAACAATATTAAATGTCAGCAGTGAAAGACCACTCACCTGAACACAAGATTCAGGAAAAAGCATTCCCATCAGCAGAAGGTGAGAGGAAGATCTGGCCTTAATGTGCTGAAGTATCACAGCCAGTAAATTAATGATCTTGATGTATCCATGGACAAGATTGCCCCTCACATGGGGATCCTTCCTGTAAGCGCCAGGGAATGCTCTGCATCTTACTGTCAGCTCAAACTGACTGCTGATCCTTGAGGAAGTTTAAAAAAGGACTGCAGCCCTGGAAGTTTACAATGATTTTCTGCACAGATTGGGGTTGTGGTTATTTCATACCTCCATCTGTATTTTATTGCTTTTTCCTCCTGTTTTTTTTCTGGTAACCTTTTCTTCACTCCTTTTGCTCTCATCCAAATCCCTCCTCATTTATGTGCCTTGTTTTCATCTTTGCAGATCTCTTCCCACTGTGTGATGAGCTGTGTGCTTTTAACTAGTGATAGGTCCCTCAGCAAGAACTCGTGGGTCCCCAAAGCCTACTGGGATCAGACAGTTGCCTCTGATCTCTGGTAAAAGCTGTCGCTCTCCTTTTATCAAACAAGAAGAAAGGAGGCAGTGAGGAGTCTCATGGGCTGATGGGCTGGTGTTCTCCTTTGGTCTCTGAACAGCCATTCCTGTTTGGGAAAACAGTTCCTCAAAAAGAATGTTGCCACCTCTCTGTTCCCATAGCTCCCATAGTTATTGCTTTAACTAGGATGCTGTGCCTTTTTTTCTGAGCAGGAGAGATTACAAGATCAGGTTCCAATAAATTCCAAGAAAGGAGGCTTCAGTTAGAACAGAGAGACTCTTGATAACTGCAGAAAAGCAAAACCAGAAGATTCATTACTTCAATAGTTGCTTTGGCTTTTTACAACACTCAGAGCACAGGGACAGAGGAACCGAGAACAGATGAGAAAAAAACCCATAAGAAAGCAGCCAAGGAAAGCTGGTGTCAGCACAGCCTTGTGCCCTAGTGTCACTAGGACCACTTTGTAGCCCCAGTTCAAGAGGGACAGGGGCTACTTGAGAGACTCCAATGGAGAGCTACAAGGATGATTAAGGGACTGGAACAACTGTCTTATGAAGAAAGGCTGAGAGAGCTGGGGCTGTTTAGTTTGCAGAAGAGAAGACCAAGAGGGAATCTTATTAATATATACAAATATCTGAAGGGTGGATGTCAAGAAGAATGGGCCAGTCTCTTTTCAGTGGTGCCTTGTGATAGGAGGAGGGGCAATGGACACAAACAGGAAGTTCCACCCCAACATGAGGAAAAACTTCTTTACTGTAAAAGTGATGAAACACTGGAAGCTGCTGCCCAGAGACGTTGTGGAGTCTCAGTCTCTAATGACTTCCAAGACCCGTCTGGAAGCGTTTCTGTGTGATCTGCACTAGGTGGTGCTCTGGCAGGGGGGTTTGTCTCAATGATCTCCAGAGGCCACTTCCAACCCCTACCATTCTATGATTCTATTACTCTATTTCATCCCAGATTGCAGGCGCACCAAATATGCAACTGTGTTGTCATAAGACCATTTGAAAAGCAATAAAGAAGACAATGAGGATCTTCAGCCATTACTGTCACACAGTATGTGGATCGATTCCAGACTGAGTCAATATCTGTGTCCAACTTCAGTATTTCCCCTGTGAAAAGCCCCAGATGTTAACTTCTGGCTGCTTCTGAAATCTAGAGCATAAACATTCCCTTTTTTCATAAATGAATAAGTTTTTTATTGTGAGTCACTAAAAGCATTAAGGATATCTTTATTCTATTTTATTCACTTAGTTATTGAGAGGTTGCAGTTACAGACATCAACAAATCTGTTCCACTACTGATAACTTATGATGAATGAGGAGACACATACTATGCTTAAATGGCTTTTCCTCTTTAAGGCTTTGTACAAAAATAAATTTTATGCTGTTTTTAAGATCTGACTGGCAGTTCCAAAGCTGCAGATTTCCTGATGAAAGAATGAAGTTCACATAACTAGATAGCAATTCCCCCTGCACCATGCATTTAAATAATGTATTTAAATGAGCTGTCATTTAAGTATGATCCTTTGAGTATATAGAAATTGTAATCTACCCTGCACAGTGGCCGAACTAAATGATCATTACTGGATGCAGTTGAAAAAGCAAGGAAGGGTGATAAATGACCATTGTGGCAAGGAAAGCAATCCCTCAAGCTGAAGACACCAGCTTTTCAAGCCTTCTGCATAAGCAGCACACCATTTAATGTCTCCAAAGTACTTCATCATGCATATCCTCTAAAACTGTAACTCACTCAAAGCAGGCCTTGACAAAGCACTGAAGTAGAAATCACTATGGCAGCCAGGGACTGACACTGTCCAAGAATATAGGGACATTTTAGAGACTGTAATAGTGTTTAGTGCTAAATGCCACCTTTCTCAAGCAGCTCCGAATCCTTTGCACTGTGGAGCTCAAGGATACCCAGTAAAGGAGTCTTGCCTCATGCCTGCCTTCCTCACAAGACTAACTTCCTCCATGTATGCACAGGAGACATCTGACACCTCAAAGCCCTATGGACTTACTACACAGCTGCAGACTGACTTCATGCAATGCAGGTATTGAGCTTCAGGTGTATCCACCTCATCGTGCAGCTGAGCTAAGCAGAAGCTGGTTGTTCTTAACTGCTCTGCCTGTCACAGCCCAACCAAAGCAAGCAGCCTGGCAAAAGCAGACACAGAGATATTTTTGCATGGCTTCACCAGCTTTGTTCTTCTCATCCTCAGTTTCTCACAGTCCAAGCTTGTGAGCAACTGTGGACACAGCTCATGGCTACATGTTGTAGGCTGAGAGAGGAATTTCCTAACAGCTCAGATCCTGCAGCTGATAAGTCTGCTCTATAAATAAGTGGTACTTTTTCATCCTGAGCTTAAATTAGGGATGAACATTCTGAAACACCTCCTGTGAACCTTCAGTACTGATAGGAAGTATACATATACTCATTGTCTAACCTACCTCAAATTAAACTCCTCTTGCCCATCTAACTTCTTTCCATTTGGAGGAAAAATTGTGATACTGAATCAGACACAGAAAAAATATGGAAGTACACCATCTAAAGTTTTGTCCTCAGTTAGAATGCTCAGATAATTATGGAGGCATCTATGCTCTCTTGGTAGGGCTTAAACAACACTGTCCCATGGTGCTCACGTGCATGCTGACAGCATGCAGCCAACCTACCATCACACAGATATCTCTGCTTTTCCCACCTTTTCCACCTACTTGGAAATGAACCCATCAGACTCTCAGAAAGCATCAGCCAACTCAGGCTTCATTTAAATGAATAAATAAATAAATAAATAAATAAGGCAGTAACTTCCCCCTTGTGCCCACCAGGCAGGCTGGTGCTTACTGTCTTGTTCACTGTTGATGTAGAAGTGCCAGATCCAAATCCTTCCTCCTACACCTCATAAGAAATCTCAGTATAAACCTAGACTTCCAGCAAGAATATCCTGATTGTTAGATCATATATGTATGTCTCTTGTTGGAACTTCTCCACTTTGTATACAATTATCCAATGCCTTTTTGAGCCGAGCTTTGAAGTCTGCTCTCTGCACTTCCAGCATCTTCTTGTGGTGTATCTCAGGAACCATACATCTACAAAAGAGTGTGTGCAGAAAATGTGCCACCCCAAACAAGTATTAACAGTGCATTAAAATATATTTGATTGTCCTAATGGAATTTACCAGAAGCCCTCTGATGCATCAGTGCAGGAAAAACAAAACAAAACAAAACAAAAAAAAAAACACCTCAACACCACTTAAAAAAAAGCGGGTTTGGCTTCTACTTACAAATTTCTGAGCATCTGCAGCTTTGTTTATTTTTTTAGGCTAAGGTATATTTTCAAGTGAAAGGATCCCCTTATGCTAGTACAGAGATCAATGACAGTACCAACATTTCTTCCCCAACTCCCCACCCCCTCCCCAGGCTCTATGATTTCCAGATAAAGCAACTTACTAAGCTCTTTATGTCTTAACCTCATGGTGAACTTTCTAAAAACATCAGAAAGGTATCAAGGTATCACAATTCTTGTGTATGCTTCCATATTCTGTTGAGAGCTTTCATATTCAAGAAAAAGGTTTTAAGATTTTCCCCATCACCTATTTTTCCCCATCACTCCCTTTCCAGTGAACACACCCTCAAATGAAAGCAAGGATTTTTTGTGTTCTTAAAGTAATAATGGGCATTTTATTTCCTCGTAGTATTAAAAATTGCATCTGTTTCAGCTTATTTAGTAGTAAATTTAAATCATATATTCCCTTATGGAGGTTAGGTCACCTCAGCAAACACAAATTTTACTTCTTCTTCACCTTCTGCTGTTTGTGGATTTTCTTTCAGAAGTATTATCTCCATTGCTGACTCTATATCCATATCCAGCTTGAAATTAATAATTATCCCATTTCCTTTCTTGCTGGCAGTTCTTTAAGCTTTTGCTGCAATGTTGACAATGATTCTTATTAAATCTTTTCTGAGGTAATATTGTTGCTGCTATCCTGGGAAGCTTCTGCATGAAAACCTCATGCAAAGCAAATCAACACAATTTAGTTCTTCTATGTCTGTTGCAAATACTAGTCACTGCCTGGGATTGAGTGGCTTGATAGATGTGCTGGTTTTTTGTGGTCTCAACCTTCACATTGATCCTACCTTCCTGTCCCAGATATTTTTTATTATTATTTTGGTTGCCTGTCATACATTTACAGCCTACATACATACATACATATATACATACAGCAGAAGTCTTCAGCCTCTCTAAGGTTCAAATTGTAGTGGGCTACTCACCTCCCTGGGTAAACAGGTGTCAGTTTCTCACTTTTATGTTTATTCAGACATGGAGTTTGGATACAAATATACCAATCTTAACATTTCTGAGTTGATTTATAGGTAAATGTTTGCAGAAAAAAGACCCTTCTCATTCTACACAAAAACATACTCTTGCAGTTCTTATTAATGGAAGTACAGTGAATCTCCATCCTTGAAGGTATTCCAAGGTCAGTTGTATAGGTCCACCACAAGCCTAATATAACTTTAAGGGTGGCCCTGCATTAAGCAGGAGTTTTGACTAGATGTCCTCCAGAGATCCCCTTCAACTTTATTATTCAATGGATACATAGGATTAGCATGGTATCCTTATAATACTGTTTTTATTATTGTAATTTGCCCTCTCTTGGGAAGTTTGCTGTAAAATGAGCTGTGAACCTGGTGTTTATGCAATCATCAGACAAGGAGGGATTACTTAACCTTCATAGCGAAAGCAGAGGTTGCATAATCTTCCAAGCAGTTTTTACAAACTTCAATTTGTAAATTTCATATTCTTTCTTCCTGGTTAGGGAGGGCCTGCTGTACTACCTCTGTCGTAGATCAGTGTCCTGAATGTATGATAACCTAAGATCTGCATGAAAATTTTTCTACTGTCCAAAATTCATGAGAGCCTCAGGCCTCTTTTCATTTCTTTTCCCTTTTCACTTTCTTTTCCCTACTTTTCACTTGTTCTTACTAACTTTCTCTCCAAGCAATGTTCTGTATTTTGTAGCTCTTCAATCTTCAGTACATTATTTGTAGTCCTTTACTATCCTGCCATCCATGGACTCTCTGACATAGAGAATCCTGTAATTAGCAGGCAAGTACAGAATTTTAAAAATATTAAAACTTTAAGGTCTACTATCTTACAACAAAAATACAGTTTTGTTCCAACTAATTAACAGTGACACTGAGAGTTACACAGTAGCTAAATTGCAAGCTGTTTCGCCTGTGCTAATTGCTCCGTTGGCATTATTTATCTACCCTACATTAATCTAAGAAAGAATAGTTTTTGTTCTTTGGATTTCAATGAAGACTGTATTAAATTGAGCTACTTTCATTTCCTTTGCCACTTCTCCTTGATGTTGCAAAAAGACCAATTTGAAAAGAAAGAAGAACACAGTAAATTTTGGCTCAGTGGGAGATGCAGTCACAGTTGGATCCCTTCTTTTTAGATTTCCCATAAATGCATAAGTATGCTGCCTACTGCATTTTCCTAATGACAGAAATTTAAAGGCCTAGACAACAATCAACACTACAGGGGCAAAACCAGTGCAGTTTCATTACCACAGAAATAAAATCAAAAGCTGGATCTGAAGAAATACTTTTCAACTTTTATCAATTTCAGTTTTTACCACTTTTGCTTATCATTCATTAAAACAAAGAAAGAAGAACACAGTAAATTTTGGCTCAGTGGGAGATGCAGTCACAGTTGGATCCCTTCTTTTTAGATTTCCCATAAATGCATAAGTATGCTGCCTACTGCATTTTCCTAATGACAGAAATTTAAAGGCCTAGACAACAATCAACACTACAGGGGCAAAACCAGTGCAGTTTCATTACCACAGAAATAAAATCAAAAGCTGGATCTGAAGAAATACTTTTCAACTTTTATCAATTTCAGTTTTTACCACTTTTGCTTATCATTCATTAAAACAGAACAAAACAAACCAAACAAAAAAAAAAAAAAAAAAAAACCCAGGCCTCTCAATTTATTACTGAATATATCAGATCATTTTTTTATTAAGCATAGATAACAAGTAGCTAAAGTGGTGCTCTTCTTAGTGAACATGATATCCATATGAGTAGCATGTTGACAGAGCCCAGGGAACTCCAGGTAGGTTAAATGATGTCCTCAATCCCCAATAAGGAATAAGTGGCAAAAAAAGAGGATGGGTGACATTACCAGCCTGTTCTGCAGAACAAGGCTCAGTTTGGAGAAAGATTGTGAGGATGAGAATGCTACATATACAGAATGCAAACACTCTTCACAACTCCCACAGGATGCAGTACATTTTCTAACATTTTATGAGATTACATTCTTGAGTGTCCAGTTAATGCCTTGGCCTCCAGTGGGGCAAAATTAAGGTAAAACAGAAAATACATATTCAAATTAAGGAGCATCCAATCTGCACAGCCATGACTAGCTGAAGGTGAGGAAGAGACAGCACTAAGATTATGATTTTGGAGGAGGCTTTTTTGAAAGATCAGGACAGGGTGGTGTTGTCCAAATGGGATCAAATAGATGTCTTAGAGATTTTGTGAGGAAGCAAGAGAAGAAAATGATCATGTGCCCTTTTTGTTTCTCTTTTTTTAATTAAAAGTAATGTGAGATGAAAATTTGAAGAGGAGAGTTTTATGTTTGCCATATTTTTTGCCATATTAAAGACCTTAGTCTTTAATGAGGATAAGGATGAGGATAAAGGTTTTCTTTAAGGAATTAAGAAGGTGGTCAATGCACTTAAAGCACTATTCTCTGCTCACACCCCTCAAAGCACCATTCTCTACTCACACCTCTCTAGATTTAAGCATTGATACAGAAGTCACTAATGAACTGCAGAGATAACAGATGTCTCTCAACTAAAGAAAATTACAGGGACATCATCACAAAAATACAGCCTCAGCACAGAGGTGTATCATTATTTTCAGACTCTAGCAACCTCTGCTCAAAAGAAATATAACCAGAATCAGACCTAATTTACAATAGTGAAAATCCATGTTGAATTCAATAATTTATTTTAACTAATTATTCTGAATGGGGGTTAGAATTCATTCCAAGCCTATAATTTCTCCTCAAGCCAGAAAAAATGTAGTATAATGGAATTAGGTATCACAAGACTGTGACCTTACAATTCTCTGAAAGACTGGATAATGAAGAAATGTCTGTAAGAAAAGAAATTCCCAACTTCTAGTCTGGACAGCGATAAGCAGCTGGAGAACTATCACCACCTCCGTGTACTCTCTGGTGCTTGAAGCCTTTCCACTGGAAGGTGTACAAATCCATGCTTTCACAAGACAGTAGTAGTTGCAAACTCTTCTTATTAATTATGAAAGATACAAAAATATTTCAGACTTCTTGTAAAAACAAGATTTTTTAATATAAATCAAGGGGAAATATGTAGAGCAATGCTGTTTAGGTATCCATTTGCAGTTATTCTTGAAAGATAAACTAATGTTTACATTCTCAGATAGGTAAAGTGAATCCCATTATAATCCCTTTTAAGTGAGGGGGAAGGAAACACCAGAGTTACAGTCATTCTCCATGCTCTTTTGTGCCCTCCCTAACATTAGTGCTGAATCTGCTCAGAGTACCACACAGACCAATATATTTCTATTGACAACATGTTAAGGTTTGACTTCCTGAACAAGAAAATTGGTCCTTCAATCTACGTTATTCATACTGATAAACACTGTATTGTTATTGTTTTGGCTGCTTTCATAATTTTTTACATTCCCAGCAGAAGCAGAACAGGATGTATTAGTTAGGCAGTATGAATGACTCACCATTTCTTAGGTGTTATTACAAAACCTGAATTTTGACATCCTTTACTGCAGAGTTTTCTTCATGGTTTTAGCGCTCCAGAGATTTTGTTGTAACAAAAATAAATTAAAGATTAGTACTTTTTGAAATTCACATTGTTGTATATGCAATTTTTTAAAATAACTGATAATAATATATCAGAGACATGCAACAGATTCTAACAGTGTCTTACAATCAGACATTTTACTCTGTCCTGTCTCAGGGACCTAAAAGTCCTTCAAATTGCAACAAATTATTTTTTTACACTCACACACACCTTTCTACAGAGCACTATAGAAATCTCTACATCCATTGCAGCTCAGCAGAGCAGCTTTTTACAACTCAAAGCAGCACTGAACTGTAGTTACAAGCACTGATCACTGAAGAATATATCCAGTGAAGGTGCAGGGGGATTTATGGATGCCAAATATAAAGTAAAATATTGTAAGCTGAACTGGGAGCAATGCCTGCAGTTAAGATCTTGTGTCAGGCTCCAGATTCAGTTTCTTATAGTTTAATTTAGCCATTGGTTGGAGGTTTTCTGTCCCAGATGCCTACCTATAGTTAAAGTTTCAGGTCAATTGTTTTCCACTGTTCCCAGACCAAGGGCGCTGCTAGTGAGGTGAATGCAATTGGCTTCAGGCAGTCTGAGAAGTCACCACTCCAACAGGTTTCAGTTACCACAGCTGCAGCCAAAGAACTCTTCCACCATCAGATACTGCTGGGAAGGCTCCCACAGGCATGATAAGTCAATAAAACCTTCAGCTCCACAGATCTGATCACAAGTGCTTGAAAACAAGCATGAGGGGGAGCCACTGAGAATGACAATACTCCTGTGAGAACACAAAGCTTAACCAATTCAGGGTACATCTTATTTGCCATAAAATTACAACGACCCAGGATAAAGAGTGAAGACAACCTTGGAAAGGATCCATCTGGGGAAAGGAAGAGCTGAGGACTCTGGGTGCTGAGTTACAGGCTGCTCTGTTTGGTTCCCGAGACACCTTCTGTGCACTTCAGAGAAGAGGAAGCCAGGACCTCAGGGCACAAAAATGTCTGTACAGGAGCAGGGAAGAACAGGGAAAGTAGCTGGGGAGACAAAAAAAAAAAAATAAATAGTGATTTATATACAGAGTGGAAGAGGTGGCTGATTTTCGAGGTAGAGAAAAAAACATAGAGAAGGTCTAGAACTAGGGGACTGGAGATCTGTTGAGATGGCAAGGGATAGGTTGGAGGCAGCGTGGTGAAGGGTGCCAGGGTAGAAGTCCACAGAGTGATGGGAGGAGGGGGCAGAGCAGGACACAGAGCACAGGATACTCCTCTGAAAGCCTGAACCATACACAGTTGTTTTGAGTATTTTCATTCCTCTTCTGTATTGTTTTTCCTAACTAGGCTAGGTAAGCAAAAAGTCTGCCATACCACACCATATGTGTCTATCCTGAAGGCCAGTCATCTGAAATCTGTCACAGAACTGTGAGTTCAGCCAGTGTCTGGGAGCTGCATTGCATGATTCTTCCTTGTGAGGGTCTGCTATCACCCTGGCACTCAGAATATGAATGGATTTTACAAGGGCTAAAGGACAAATTGGCATACAATTTACTTACAATGTTGTATGACTGAATTTCTGTTTCTTCAGGTTGGTGGGTTGTTTTTTTTTACCTTGTTTAGCTGGTTAGGCATTAAAAACCCAACAAGACTGGAAAGAAAGCAAAAAAAAAATTCTGTCATTATCTGTACACAGGATGAAAAAGGGCTAATGTGGGAGAAAGGAGCATGGAGTTCAAGGAAGTAACATGCTGCATAAATGCAAAGCAGATGGATTTATTTTGCAAAGAAAACTTTTCATCTCGCATTTTCCAACTTTCTCAAGTTTAGTATTACCTTACTGTGTAGTGGAATAAGGGGATTATGCAAACTGGGATGCACAGGCCACTGGGGTCATAACCTCTCTGGGTTATTTAGCTACTGCATAGTGAAGTTATGAGTTCATTTTCTGAGTCAGGGCACCACAGTTTTAAGCATTGCTGGGAAACACTTCCCTTCATTTGTAAAGTCATCATTGGTGAGAGGAGCACTCGCTTTTGAGACATAAGAACTGAGTGGTCTGCAAAACCAGGCGTCTCATCTCCAGCCTGGCAGGTCTGGTTTAAAAAGTGCCAATCTAAATGCTGGAGCAAACTGAGTGGCTGCTGCAAAACATGACAGGACCCAAAGAGTCTGTCTAATGGCACAGGAGACTGCAGAGCAGAAAGCTATTTTTGGAATTAATCTTTCTTGTGCAGCAAATAAGTACTTTTCATTTCTTCAACTGCTTTCATAAGCAATTTCTTACCAGCACAGGGTTTCATCTGTCAAATAATATATATATCTACCTGTCTAGGTTCCATTTTTGTTGTTTTTCAGGGCAAAGAACTGAAGGGGATCTCCTGAGCTAGTGTAAATTCTCATTTTATTAAAAAACTAATTTAATTGATGGTTGAAAACTGAAAACTACTTGGGATCTGGAATTTGGGGCATTCTTATATCTATGAATTGAAAATCTCAGGGAAGGCACAAACCTGAAAATAACTCAATATAAAGACACCTCAAAACCCAGATTGGTTAGGGTTTTTTGCTTGGAAATTACCATTTGGACTTTTTCTGTGCCCATAAGCAGAATTTAGGAAAGCAAACACATGTGCACAGCTCCCATTGAAATTGCTAAGCATTCCGTATGCTTGGTGAAGGGTAAATAATTTTCTGAGAGTCTCAGAATGTTTTATTTGCAGATGTGCTAGAATCTATATGACCACTATGTGCAGACATTATTGCATTTTATTCCCCTTCAAATGCAAGTAAATTTAGAGAATTAAATTGGTGACAGAAGCTCAGCAACAGCAGCCTTATTTTGTGCTCTTCCAACTCGAACATGACTGCCACAAAAAACTGAATCATGAACTGATGCTTTCATAAATGGTGAGCTATGTGCTCTTAGTATTTCAAAAGTGAATTTATAAGTAAGTATTTGCAAATGTAGCAATTGTACATGTCCAATTATTTTCTTTTGGCATTTAAAATCCACATTCCAGTATTAGCATCACAATCTCGCATGAGTCCTGGGTGTTGGTCTTTGGAGCATGTTCTTACCATGACAATGGTTTAATGATTTCTTGATATATATAAAATATCTTGAACATTTTATAGTATCATCATGCCATCTAGAGGTGTCATCACTGAGGCTCCCACTTATCCTTGTGCCAGAGAAAGGCAACATAGTTAAAACTATAGTGAGATGGAGGCCTTTAAAGACAGCCTTTCCCTAGGTATGGTGTGGGGTCTGTCCTGGGGAGTGTATCTGATGATTCAGGTCCCACATGGAGGTAGCAATGGGAAGTAACACTCCTATATAGTGAACCTTCAAGGGTTCTGCTTTTGCAGAGCTTCTGATTCCAAGCCAATAATACTGACTTCTTTCCTACTCTTCATATCTCATATGAAGCCTCTCAGCTGACCAGAAATCAGGCTGCCCAGTTGTATCTGGTTGGGAACAGGGAACACCCAGCAACTAGTACTGAGTAGCACATAGACCCCATCTAGGGTCAAGGAGAGGAAAGGGAAGTCTTTTCTGGGAGCCTTCATGCCAAGACACATGACAAAAGAATGGTAAATATGCTTGCAGTTAATGAGAAACTCCTTAACTTCAGTGAACTAACTCACACCTCCTCAGCTACAGCCCCCACTGCAGAGTGAGGCCAGGAGGGATAGAAAACTCAGAAACGTGAAATACGCAGTTTCCAAGGAACTTCCTATCTGGAAGATGGAGTGTGGACCTTCTACATCCAAACAGTCCACCTCACCAGCTGTAGAAGTGCTGCAGAACCATTCCCTATAGTTTTGTGAGTGCGTGAACTCTGCCTGAGCTCACCTGCAGCACTCACATCTCCCTGTATTTACCTTTGATGTCCCCAGCATAGACCTTCTTCCCAGCTAATGCCTAAGCTGATGGTAGAGACTCCAACAGGATCTATATCCATTACCTAGTTTCTTCCTCTAATTAAACACATGGAAACATAATATTTGAGCCTGGCCTACCAGATTTGGTTGCAATTAGGCCATGGGTTCCAGCACTATTAGCAAAGCACAGGAAACGATATTGCATGAGACTCATTAGGAAATGTTAGTCATTAGGAAACACATCGCTCATTCACAAAAGAATAGTAAGCACTGGGCAATCTGTTGCTTTTCTACCCAGCTCCACTAGAAACTGTGCTGCATCTGGCACTCCTTATTCACCTGCCTATGAAGTCCTGCAGAAGAACAAACACTGTAAGGATTAATGCTGCTTGAAGCAGTAAGATGAGTCAGGTCCATTTCAAAAAGAAAAAACTAAAAGAGACAGCCAGCCTTGCATTAACCACATGCTCCCCATCTGCCTTGGTCCCTTGATTTTTCAATGCTTTCCTTACTTCCATGAAATAACAGGTCTCTGAATGGGAATCAAGTATATCTCACAGAATTAAAGAACCATGGAGTAATTCAAGCAGGAAGGGGCCTCAGGAGGTCTCTGGTCCAACCTCCCACTAAAGTAAGGACAAGAGTAAGATTAGAACAGCTTTCTCAGGACATTCTCAGACATTGTCTAGTCAGATCTTGAAAACCTGCAAGGACAGAGACAGCACAATCTCTATGGTTGAACTGTTCCACAGTTTGACTCTTCCTACAGGGAACAAGTTTCTCCTTGCACCTTGTCTGGATTACTGTTGTTCGATTTACACTCTGTGTCTGTCACCCTCCCACCATGCACCTCTGTGATGATGCTGGCTCTGTGGTTTTCTAACCTCCTTGTTAGTAGATGGGGGCTTTTGTCCCTCCTGAAGTTATCTCATCTGCAGGCTGAAAAAGCACTTGTCATTCAGTCCCTCCCCATAGGTCAGGTGCTCCAGCCCTGACCACTCTGGGGGCCCTCTGCTGAATGTGTTCCTATTCATTGATATCTTTCTTCTACTGAGGCCCCAACACTGGCTGCAGTAATCCAAATGCAGTCTAACAAGTTTAGCTCATTAGCAAACCTCAGCATTTGCTATAAATTTATTACATTTGTTAGCATTTTTTACAGTATTTGCTTTTATTATCTCATTATTTCTCTTTAACTGAATAGCAGGAGATACACGTTCCATACATGTGTGCAAACTCTCTTTTCCTTAATAAAGACAGAAAACCTATGGGAAAAAGAAGGACTACTGACAAAGAGGCTGCTGTTGGAAACTGACAAAAGAGCCACACTTACGTTTAAAGATTCAATGATTCTTTCACCTTCAGGTGATTCTTGTCCTGTTTTTAAAGATACAAGAACAGTAAATTAAGTAAGGGTATTGCATAGCAAAACTACTGAGAAAACCAGAAATATCTTTTCCCTGTAGCAAAAATCTATTGCTCAGTTTACTTGACACCTCCTATTACAAGTAGAACCTCTTCCTGAATTTGCTGTACTATCTACTGCTCTGTTTCTACATCTTAAAGTACAGAACAAGCAAATATCAGTATTGAAAGATTCTATAGAAAAGGAAGTCTCAGCTCAGTGCCCTTACAAAAACAGCATCAAAGGCACTCTGGAAACAACTCTCATCACTGGAAATATATGTCAAAAGTAGTAATTAGTACTGTAATTACCTTACAGGCTTGGCATCTGTCTTATGTAAGCATCTAAGCCCCAGGAAAACAGGTCAGCATGACTTCAGTTGACACTTACAAATACATGAGACTGGAAGAGCCAACTCAGAAACTCAGAAAAATACCGTGATAGCTACAATTACTTTCACTTGGACAGTGCTACATGGGATGCTGATGTTTTCACCATTTTTACCCTTCACTAATCTCCCAACACCATCTGTGTATGTTATCCAACTATTCCTCCAATGTAAAATTCACAAGCTATTTTGGAAGCAGGAAGGTGCTGGAATAGGTTGCCTAGGGAGATTGCTTCTGCCCTCTCCCTGGAGGTGTTTAAGGCCAGGTTGGATGATGATTTGTGCAGCCTGGTCTAGTGGGAGGTGTCCTTGTTCATAGCAGGGAGGTTGGAACCTGATGATCTTTAAAGTCCCTTCCAACCTTAACCATTCTATGATTCTATTAATTACTCCATTGCCAGCCACTTCTCTTACCAAAAACAGTCATTTTAACTGTGCTTTGTTCTGTATTTGGTGTTCTTGGAGCACTAAGCACTCACCTCCACTATGGTGGGAATTGGAGTGGTTGCACAGCCACCATGTGCCCCACCCAGGAGGCTCTCTGCCCATACCATGGTAGGCATCATGACAGACATGCTGTGGCAGCTGAAAACTGAAGTGCTGAAGCTACTACCTGCACCTGTGGCTCAAACTCTTTGAGATACACTGGTGTCTCCCAGCAGACAGGTGTGTTAACAGAAATCGATGAGTGTAGCATCATAGTTTGCAGCCTAGCATAGGTAGATGAACTCTGATTTGGGTTTACCTCAAAGATGGACTCCTGTGGTGGGGGGAGGATATCTTTCAGCAGGGCAGAGCAATTAAGGCCTCAGCTTCCCTTCTTTGTGCCACATTCACCACAGTCTCAGGAGGAAGGGTAGACTTTGCCTGAGCACCCATATCCCATTTTGGTTTTCCTCTGTGGATGTATGTGCTTCTGTCTCTGAGTGAGCACCCAGTTAGTTTTGGCTAGTGAGGAGAGTTTTAAAACACCTTTCGTCTTTTCCTTTCCCTTTAGGGAAAGAATCAGATAAAAACAGCACCAGACCTGATGCCAGAACAGATCTGCCTTCTAGTCGCTGAAATTTCCAGTCTCTTAGAACTATAAAACGAGATGCTTTAGAGAAACAATAGCAATAACAATTTTATCTGTATTGATTTTATCTCTATTCCGTTATCAGTCTTCTTAGTCATAAATATTTACAAAAGCCTTGGAAATATGCTGTAATGTGTTGTGGGTTGAGACTCCCAGCTTGAAAAAAGAAAAGTTCAGACTTTAGTCTGTATATATTAATTTCAGAATTATTAATTTACTCCCTGTCAAGATCATCAGCTGCTTGCCTCCCAATACGGAGGTGAAATTTTCCAAAAAGTAGGCACAGGACTGCTGAATTTGTTCTGTTTCCTGAAAATCAGCTGCTTCTTTTGAGGAACACAGAGAAGTCAAAACTGCTGAGACATCAAAATTGTCCATGAAATTTAAGACGGTTCTGATATTTTTTTTTTAATGTGTGTATATATATATTTTAAAAAAGAGATTATTCATATGTATATGTATCATGATATCTTTATTAAATGAATGATACATTTATTAGAATGTGAATGCATACTTCTCAAGACAATTTATGGTCCTTTCACTTCTTAACAATGGAAGCTCATTTAATTTCAGTTTTTACAGGATAGGCAGTTATAGTGTTTGGTTTCCTATTTCATGAGCTAATGCTAAGCTTTCCAGTAAGTGTCTGCCTTGTGAGTTAATCTTGCACTCATTATCCACACCAGCAAAAATACACCCTTGTGACTGAAAGAAATGGCACCTTAACAGAAAATAGAGAAGAAAAGCAGCTGCCCACAGTGCTGAGAGGAAACAACCTGAGCACAATATTCCTTAAGGACTTGTTAGAATTGATGCATAATGACAACCACCATCAAAACAAAGATAATGTCATAGAACTCAATAAAACACAAATAGTGAGAGGGTGTAGTAATATTTGCAGTAGTAAAACTGTGTTTCTGACTAAAGCCTGAATAAACAACATACTAATAAAATCAAGGAAAGTATTAATGGGACCTTTTCTTCTAAGCAAACCCCCTTTTTTTTTTTTTTTGCTATAATGACGAGCAATCAATTGAAGGAAAAAAACAATTACACTAGCCCTTACATGGTGCATCAAAGGTTTTAAAAAGAATAATTTGCATTCACAGAGCAAGGAAACTAGTGAGAAACCCAGTGTGTTTCCACAGGCACCACCAAACTCTGGCTGCAGCTGACATGCTAATCCTCTGTTCTTTGTGACTGATCTCTCCATGCATGTCACTCACATTAACCATCACTCAAAGACACTTGTAAGCACAGAAGTCCAATGGTAACAGCCCAGAAACTCCCAGGTCTGTGACCCTACTCCCTGCTGCTTGTCCAGGCCTGACATGCCGTCCTGCACAGGAAGGCACTGTTATACATTACTGACTAAAGATAGGTGCTGCTATTTCTCACAAAGCCAAAAAAAAAAAAAAAAAGGCAGTAACAAGGCCCTCTGTACCTACATACTTTTGCTGAAGTGACTACAGTGGGTCTTTCCCCTGCACTGCTGGCACCCCACGATCCTGCTGCTGGGAATGACCGCATCCCCAGAAGAAGGGCAGGCAGCGGCAGCACCAAGTGGTGCTCAGTTCCCCTCCGTCTGCCCTCGCCTCACCGTGCTCACAAAGTTCACGGGTGCTTACAAAGGTGAACTGAGACCTACGTGCTCACCAAAACGTCACCTGTCAAGATGTGAGCTTTTTCCTTTGACTCATTCCTGATTTTCTGTGTAGAGCCCTCTTCCTGCTCAGCCTTTATCACAAGCTCCATCCTCCAGCCCTGCTGGCAAAGGGAGAGTTGATAGTGTGTGTAAAGCTAACCGCCGGGAGCTCTCTCACCAGCCGACAGAAAGGAATCAATATAAACACAGTGTTTGGCTGCTTCATTTATTGCTGAATATTAAAGTCCAACTTCCATTCATTGAGTGCACTTTTCAAAACTTTCTTTTGAATTGTCTGTTTCTATGCATACAAGAAATATAAATTATCAGTAAGAGTAGCCTGGGAAAACATGCTGCACTTGACTACAGCATTGCATTCTTCTGCAAATGCACCTTTTACTCTCTTTTCCTGTCTTATCTACACTGTAATCCTTTTATCTTTGTCAACACAATGCTTTCTGTGAGAGTTACATCCATTAAAATAATAAAATCTCTTTGTAGAGAGTGACTCTAGTGAAACAGTAATACCAGAGAAGACGAAGTGCTGCAAGAGCTCAAGAAACATTGCCATATTTTCATGTCAGTAGCTGCTAAACTCATGAACTGTTACCCCTGTAATGTCAGGTTTCTCATTTTCTGCAAACCTGACCCATGAAGAAAGAAAACTTTGTGTGTTATGTGTGATTAAAAGTCAAAAGACAAAGCTTTCTATAAAGATACCCCTTACCTGAGTTTTCCAAAAACCCTTTCATATTGTGTATCCTACCTCACGAGCCTGCCCATACTTGTCCCCCTGGGAAGTGCAGGGTGCTACCTTCTGTAAAACAAGCTCCTCTATGAGCAGCACACAAAGGGTGCCGACCTTCAGATGTGTCCTGTGTTCCTTGCAGCCACCAGTTAGCCACATAACTATAACTGCTTGCTCTCTTCTGGCTCTCTTCTGGTGTGACTTCTTCCCTTTATGGCCTTTGGGCATCCATCTGAGCACCAGTACAGTAACATCCAAGGTGTTAATTTTCTCCATTATTGTTTATGACCTTTCCCTTAGAAGTCCTAATCCTATACAGAAGTTATTTTTACCTTTTTTTTATTTTTATTTTTCCACATAGACGGAAATACAGGAAGAAAAGGGAGTCCCCTGGTCTATGCAGATGCTCCTCCCAGCCTTACAGTCAAAAGCACAAGAGAATAAGCATTTTAAAATTAATTTATTGATTTGTTTTTTTTCTCAGGAATCTAGAGGTGGAATACCAACAGTCAGCTCAAGGTTTGGCCACCAGTAATGATTGTGCACTATTTCCTGCTCAGGAAACCACAGCCACTTTAAACTACCAGAGTTCCCAGAGAGGTGGCTGCATGTTATACTGACAGAAACATGTCTCAGTCATCCAGAAGGTCTTCCAAGGTATATGACTCAGTGTCATTTCTGGTGAACATGCAATTAATGAAGAGTGAACTGGTAGCAGGGCTGGACTATAGGGAGCCTGGGAGCTGTACCGTGACACACAGGGCTCCATGAACACAGGGTCTGATACATGTGCCTTGGGCAGGCTAGGATTTACCAGGTGAGTGTGGTCAGAGGAATTCCCACCTTCCATCAAACCTGTAGTACCTGCCTTGCACATACCTCTGTATGCTGACCTGAGGCTGTCCATAGCCCAACCTCTCCTCCGGGTTGGGCCACACCCTCTCCTGCCAGCCATCATGTCCTCAGGGTCAGCTGCTCAGAGACTGCTGTAAAACAAAATCTGATCAGGACACCTGGGTTGACTCGCGTAAAACTTCCTGGGGTCTGGCACTCACAGAAATGCATCCTCAGGGATGTATCCCATGTTGTGTGGTGACAATGACCAGTTCTCTTGAAGGTGCTCACTGAAGAAAAAAAATCTTACAAGCAGGTGCTCTGTCAGTGGCTGAGTGCCCTCTGTGTGAAAAAGGCACAGGGATCTGTCTGTGGAGGGAAGCCCAGGCACGACTGACATTTTACTGATGGCATCCATGGTGTCACAGCCACATAGCTCCTGGCTGGGCTTATTTTTCAATAATTTATCCAATAAATATTTCCCAATATTTATCCAATACAAAGCTTACACAAAGAACTACTGTGTAGTGAGAAAAGAGGAAGTTCTTAAGATGGTAGGGTGAAAATCCTGCTTTTTTGTGTGCTAGACTGCTGAACAAGAGGTATTACATGAGTAGGTGAATTGGTTGGTTTTTTCCTTTGATAGCACATAAATAAAACTAACAAGTAAATTCTTTTTCATTCCAAAGACATCTTTTATTTCAGATTTACTACAGTGTCACTACCAAAACAAATTTTGTTATGCTGTTCTCCAGCACAAGGTTGAATAATTGAATTGTCAGCCAAGCAACTAGTTGAGATTTTGAAAAATATTTATAACTACCAAGCACAGAAGCATTGCACTGTTTTCAGTACACATTTGTACCCTCTTTAAGGTTTAAAGATTGTTATAGGTGAATCATGAAGTCAATTTGCTGATCAAATGTGAATATATATACATGGTTGGGTGTTAAACCGCAAAGTTTGTTAAAATGCTGGAAGTTATGTTTGTTAAGTGTTATGAGTTACGTTCATGTTTGTAAAATGTTGAATGTTATGTAATGGTTATGTGAGGGTTAATGTTGGAAGCTATACCCTGTTATATAAGCAGGTGTATGGAACCATAAGTTATATAACATTTGAGTTACTGTGCATGTCGTGAAGAG
>NW_009953923.1:393575-394914 GCF_000747805.2 Chaetura pelagica | reverse complement strand
CGGTAGCAACAACTCAGAAGATGGAATTTTCCAAGAAGAGGGTGGAGCTTTGCAAGGGCGGGAAAAAGAACTGTATAAGAAAGGACCCCGCGAGGAGCCGAGTGCGCATCTCGGTGGAGCGGTGACTCCCGGTGTGCCCAGCGCTGTTTGCTCATTTATCTCAAAATAAATAAATTAATTCTAAACTCTTTTTCTGGCTGGTTATTGCCGATTACCAAGATCATTCAAATGGAGTCAGTCAATATTATTTTAAAGGATTTCTAATATGTTATTACATTATCTCTGCAGAAATTGAACATTCATCAGTCCAGGCAAGCTTGTCATGGTTAGCAACAGCTATTGGAACCACGGATACTTATGTATTGCTATCAATCACAGCAGAGGTATCAGTATTTTTCTTCTCAAAAGAAAACAGGTATGGACATGCCCTTTACTATCCTCTTCTCTTTTGATGCTTCTTCTTACATACAAGAACTCCTAGTTTTATATCATAGCAACTGGTAGTATTAAGTATTAGAAGCCACTCTGGCCTGTATAGGTCAGAAATTAGAGTTAGATTTCCCAAACACCAGAAACTAAGGTACTGTAGTATCTTCCTTAAATGGGGAATTGCAGACAGAAATCCAAAGCCAAGTGGAGATGGAGACTGGCAAGTTTGCAAAGGCGTTTGGTAAAGTATGGCTGACTGCAACAGCACAGAGATGCAGGAGACCTTCTCTAATTATCACAGAATAATTTAATGGTATGGGTTGAAAGGGATGCTAAAGATCATCTAGTTCCAACACCCCTCCCATAGGCAGAGACATGATCAGGTTGCTCAAAGCCCCATCCACCCCAGCTTTGAACACATCCAGGGAAGAGGCATCCACAACTTCCCTGGGCAACCTGTTACAATGTCGCACCACCCTCACAAAAAATAATTACTTCTTAATATCATAGAATCATAAAATGGTTTGGCTTGGAAGGAATCTGTAAGATCATCTAGTTCTAAGCCCCATGCATGGGCAGGAACACCTTCCACTAGATCAGATTGCTCAAAGTCCCATCCAACCTGGCTTTGAACACTTCCAGGGAGGAAGTGTTCTCTAATATCTAAACTAACTCTACCCTCTTTCAGCATGAGACCGTTACCCCTTGTCCCATTGTCCTTACTACATGTATTACTAAATATCCTGTTGCAATGGCATCTTGGTGCTACCTTCATCCTCAAGGTTGCACAGTCCTCCTGTGTGGAACAAGGCAGCTGGTGTGGACGTGCAGCTCTGCGTGCAGCCCTCAGGTGAAACCAGAGCAGCCACAGTGCTGCCGTGCCTGCGAGCACGCCTGCCACCACCCCGTG
>NW_009953923.1:381833-393502 GCF_000747805.2 Chaetura pelagica | reverse complement strand
CTTGGTGTTCTCAGCAAACAGCCTTAATTAGTAACATCAGCACTGCTAATCAATAATGACAGCTCAAGTATTATCCAGCTATCACAGTGCCATAAACGGAAATCAAACGCTTTCATAGCAGGTCTATTAAGCTGCAAGTAATAAGAGTCTCTTAAGCCACCAGAATGACATCTTAAATAGATTACTAAAACTTGAAATAGTCTTTATTTACTGTGTGCTTGACCTTCTGACACAGGGTGTTTTCAAATCTTTGCACTCCTTGCCCAAACGCTGCCAAACCTGCTCCTACCAGCACGAGCTGCACTGCTGATGTCAGCAGCAAACAGAAGGCTTCACAGCAGCAGCAACTGGGACTGGGCAAGCAGGAGTATGAACAGCAGCCTCCCATCAAAGGGGTTCAGGAGGGATAATGCAAGAGCAGAAGCAAATCAGAAATCATCTACATTTTAAAACCAAATTAACAACTGGCCAACTTTCTAAATACCTAGTCCTTTTTTATAATTAATTAGTCATGAGGTTTTCTATTTAACAGTTTCACTCCAAATCTCTGGGTTGCACCAAAACACATTATACAAGGAAATATTTTCGAAAGTGATCACTTTTTTTTTTTTTTTTCCTAAAAGCGGAGATTTTATTGTTCTTGAGCAGATAAGAGATGTAGTTTCACCCCTAGACAGTGGAACTGGAATATCAGCATAATCCTTCTTAATGCTTTCCTTGCTACTTTAGCTGTGTAATCGTTTCCAAAAATATCTGTGTGACTAGGGATCCAAGTGAGCTCAACAACAGCTCAAATCAATTTCAGTTCCTCTCACAGTTGTATGACTTAAGAATGTATCCTCTATCCCAATTTGGATTGCTAACAGAGACCCAGTAAAATCCTGTAGGATTTTATCTCTTGTGTGAAACCACCTCCTGAGTAATATCAACCTGCTAGTTTAAAGCTGGGATGACACAATTACCAAGAGCTGGATCTTGCAGCCCTACTTACACCTGTGAGCACACAAAAAAATCCCCTCAGAAGCATTGAACACACAGGAAAAAAAAATCCAGGCAGTGTGATGAGGGGATATATAAATTAGTGTTTCCAAATTTACGCAGCCAAAGTTGATGGGAACTTTCATGGGAGCATAATTAGGCCTCTAGGCAATTTGCATCCTTGGCCAAAATTAAAATATGAGTAGTCCACCAGCACAATATTATGTTAATATATTATATCCATGTAATTAAAATTAAAGACAATTCTTACATGGTCATTTTCAGAATATTACAAGGCACAGAGGAAGGTGAGAAGTGATTTTCCCTGACAGGTTACTGATTCATGTAATTTTCACTATGCCAATGCATACCAAAGTATTAAGTACTGGTGACACTGTCACTAAGTCCTCAGAGTTAACAGGTACAATTAAAACACTAGGAGCCAAAATGTTTAGCTTTCAATTTGTCATAGAAAATGCAAATTATTTTTTATTTAGAGTGTTTCTTGATCCATAAATGTATATTATGTTGGATTGCTCATCTGATCTCTCACAAGGCCTCTTTCTGAGAAGAAAATGAGGTCTCCCCACCTGCCATGCTCGTGAGTACCATGAGGCTCCCAGAACAACTGTGTGTTCAGTTGATTCACATGATTTTTCAAAGTACTTCTTCCTGGTTTGCTTAGAGATGCAGCACTGATTATTCCCTTTCAAAGAGTTTTTCTGGGAGTATTTGATAGCAGAGTTACCTACAACACTAAGTTATATATTTAGGCCAGGTTGGATAGGGCTTTTAGCAGCCTGGTCTAGTGGGAGGTGTCTCTGCCCAGGCAGGGGGGTTGGAACTAGATGATCTTTTAGGTGCCTTCCAAACCAAACCATTCTATGATTCTATGATATTAGCAGCATAAAACTTCAGTAAATTAAGAAAATTCTGCCATATGGTGCATTTTTTTCTGTCTTTACAGAATATATATCTTCTGGCAGTCCTTCGTTTTCCTACTATAAATCTAACAATGTGTTACTTGCACCTACACAAACTTTCACAAGATGTACTTCATAATGCTTTTCAGTGGGTCTGCAGAACTATATACTTGTTTCATGGACCATCCACATTGCCTGCTTTGTATTATATGTGCATGTATGTGCACAGTGTGCTTTCTTTTGAAGAATCTATTGCTTTTACTTCAGTGGCACTGCTACCTCACACACCTGCAGTTCCACTGCTGGCTTATATTTCTAGTTTTGCTTTCTGTCTGCTTATGATAGAACAATAATTCAGGAGAGAATGGGAGACCCATGCAATCTGGCACACTTTCTCCCAGTTTATCATAGAATCATAGAAGTGTATTGTATTGTATGCTGTAAAGTCCCACTCCAGTTAAGTATGTTTTTGTGACCAATTTGCAAGATATTTAGGTAGATGATTGACATTTTTGTTCTGCAATGGCTGGCTAGATATATCTAAATATATATTGTAAAATAGGATGCCATACTTATAATAAAATGACAAACATACCATGTTGCAGTTATTCCCATGTACACTTCAGAATGTATAACTGTTCATTGCAAAATTTATTATTTAATAATATATAATACAATGTTTTTTTAATCTCCAATTGAATCACTGTCACTTAAAAGGTATGTCTCTTCTGCGTCCTATATCTGAGCACACTTCAAAGGAATATTTTTTTGTGATGATGATTGTTAACAACTTTTTTTGAAGATCATACATCCAACAACCACCTACCTATTGAAATTTAGCTATTGTAACCAGATAATTTCTACTTAGATAGTGTAACTTTCCACTCTTTTTTTCCCCATTACTGATAAAACATGCAGGAAAAAAAAAACCCTTTTAAGAAAAAGATATTTCAACATCATTTCCTAGTGGCATTTGTGAAACAATCTACGTAATAAAACTCCATGTCAACATGACAAAAGTGGGCATCAGTTAAGTGTATACTCAAGTATAGGACTAAAATGTAATAACAAATCAGATATTTTTACAAAACTGCTACAGATTTCATTTCAAGCAACCACAGATTTGTCAATACTGAATTCTACAAGACTAAACCAGTAATTTTTTGGTGTCTATCAGGAAGTTACCAGGTAGGTGAACACAGGGATGGTAAACAAATGGTCTACCAAGCCCTTTGTCTTTTTTTAAAGAAGCATGTTTATTGCCCTAAACATTTAGTTCTTTTTTCTCTGATAATTTTGTAGTCCTGGATCTTATAAACAAAGCTTATTTCATATGAGAAACAGAACATAAAATCTACTTGGGAGCTGCATATTTTTCTATTTAGTACAAAGAATACCTGGTACATGCAGTTCTGATGATTAGAGACAGAATTTAAGAAACTGATACAATCCAACCTCTCCTCTTGATGTTAGAAGTTTATATTAACTATCACAGTAGGAGTAATTTAATATTTAATGGTTTCCTTCTGGTTTAGAGATGTTTTGAGAATTTATTTTTTCCTAGTGTCACAGGAAACAGAAAATAAATCCTATAAACTGGCTATAATAGCCAGCAGGACTTTTCCCTATGCTTGCAACATTTATCTGGGACAGTTACTTTCTTTACTGGCAGATGTTTTTTGATTCATGTAATTTATTACCCCAGAGTTTTACCGTGTAGTCCTATTGCATATTGCAGAAAAGGCCACAATATGCATCTGGAGGGAAGAAATCTGCCTGGGAATTCCCTGACAGTGCTCTTAGCTCACAAATCTGCCTGGGAATTCCCTGACAGTGCTCTTAGCTCACAGCACCAGCAAAGAGAAGGGTTTTCGCTGCCATGAGGAAAGTTTGACAGTCTGCTCCCCCACCCAGCACACATCCAAACAACTGGGAGATGCACAAACATATCTTATGTTCAGCCAATGCTCATGCCTCTGTCTCTCCTGCCCTTGCTCTCACCCACACACCCACTGAAAAGGAAGTTGCATTTAAACCAGCAAAACCCTGGGAAGGAACAAATGGAAACAATTTAAAAACCAGTGCTGTACTTAACTTTACTTTGTGCTTGATTCAAACAATGCCCCTGGGCAGGAGCCAATGAAAAGTCATTAAGGAGAGAGTCACTCATGCTCCCTCCTTACCATTTGAAATTTGACCTTCTGCTTTCCAAGGCAGGCACTGAACCAGCCTGAAGCCAAAACGGGACACAAAGCTCCAGAGGAATGCTCTACCATAAAGCAGGTGCTTAGAAAACCTCCTTGTACTCTCATTTCCATGACAACTATCTTCACTCTTTTTATGCATCAGTCAGATAAGGCTCCTCAGAACAGATCTCAGAAGGATTTAGGCATGAAAATGAAGGTACTATTATGCATGTTCCTTTTCACAATCCCTTTCCACGTGGGAGATTTTATATTGCCATATCATCAGAACATGGCTTGGTTGACTGCATTGTGCTGTACAACTGAGGAACCAGAGCTATCAGTTCTTAGACAATACAAACTAATCTAGAACATAGGAACCCACCTCCTCACCTGACTGGGAACACCAGGAGTCCTCTCCTTTAGGTCTCACCTCATAAGGCTGATTAAATCCTTGGCCAAGTCTTCTTTGCTGCCTCAAGTTGTAGCTAAGGAATGAGGCTCCACGGGGCAGAGCCCTACAGCCCACCAAGCCATTGCTAGTAAAAGCCAATAACCTTTCTATTAGGTCTGCAAAGTCTTGGAGCTTGGAGATGTCAGGGCATCTCTCTTTGAACTGTCTCGGCTTCTCTGGAGCTTTTTTTCAGCTAGCTGGGCTGTAACAGCAATTATTTACCTGCCAGGTGAATACTACTTAATTTGTTTAAGTTTCAGTTTAGCTTTGTAGAATCATGTATTATAACACTTATTGTTATAACACTTTTTAAATTTCTGTATATAATAGATAGTAGAGAAGCACTAGTTACTTTGACCTAGGATAAAACTACTGTAGAGGATTATGGAAGTAACGGATTACAGTAGAGGTTTGTAAGTGTGGAGACAGAATGAAACCAGAAGTTCCTCAGCTATAAACAAATTACTAATGATCAATTACTGGTCATTAAGCCTATGAGAGGCAGGCTTTAATGATAACTAAGGGAAAAAGGAACAAGGAACAAGAATTCAACATACGTAATTAAAGCACACTATATGCAGTATATTTAGATATGAAGTGGAATTGTGAACCAATGAAGAAAGAGCAAAGTGCACTACGTGCTAAGAAACATATAAAAATAGCCCCAAGCAGATCCTGGAGTAAGGTGGGAGGAATCCTCAGCAACATCAGACTTCTTCCAGTGAAGAACTCAGGACACAACCAACTCACCATAATCTCTCCTGCTCCAGGGGACCAATGGAAAGGTGAGCACAGCAGCAGAGACAGGGGGAGAGATGAACAGTTGCTGTGTACAAGTTTCAATTGCATGTGAGTGGGAGTGAGCAATAATTGCAAAATATGGATTGTTGGTTTTAGCAAAATGGGACTAATAATAACTCTTTGATTAGACTGCTAATACCTCAATTAATTCTTGGATTGATACATAAAGTTTGGGCTGTTAGCCTACATAAACTGCATGGTGCATTTCTTTTGGCGCATTTTCTACTCGTGAAGCTTAATTGTAGATACAACACAAAAAGCACACATAGAAAGTTGTTATTCCTAGATGCATATGTTCTACCTGATGACAAAAAATACCAAGTGCATGGGACAGCAGTTGGCGTATGAGTTAGTACTAAATCAAGCATATTATCTACAGGAGACAGTATTCAGACAGTTCAGTTGTGCTTATTGCTTGGAAGAATAAATAAAGCCTCCTTGGTTTAGAGAAGATTAATACTTTTTATTCTGACAGCTGTTTTCCCATTAGTAGCTTCCCATGGCATTGCCATCCAATTGCTGACAGAAATGTGGTTTTGCAAGTATTAATTTCTAAAGGGAGTGGCTCTGCCCCTTAGGCCATAATTTTTGTCACAATAGAAGCAGCTTTTCACATTGCTAAAATTAGTCTTTCAGTTGGCTTTGCTAGCAGAAATATGACAAATGCTTCTGAAAATTCTTATTAAGCAAATTTCATGGAGATATTTCTTATAACTTCCTGACATTCTTTAAAAAAATGCTAAACACAGAGTACTCTTCTGAGGTATATGCACACATTTAAATAACTTCTTACAAAAACAACAAAATGGTCAAGACGACAATAGCTTTACTGTAATACAGATGGGTGTTTCCAGTTCCATTACTGGCTTCTCACACAGTCTACCTGAAACTTCTGCCTGCTTGCTTTTTAATGTTTCTAAACAACAAAGCAGACAGGGCATGGCTGGAGGACAAAAGGCTCGATGGAACTGGGTAGAAATTGTTCTCTTTTTCAAATGCAGTCTCTCAGAGCTGCTGCCAGCAGATTTTCAGAGTACACCTGCCTGTGAAGTGCTACTTGTGAAACCAGAAAGTCTGCATATTTACTTTCTCTGGGAGATTTTTCATTCTCTCTTCATTGACTTAGCTGTAAATACTACCCGCATGAAAATAATGTTCATGTGTCTGGGATACCATCCAAGAAAGGAACCAGAGAAAAACTGTAATAACTGTAATTATACAAAAAAGTTGAAAGAACAGAGAAGCTCAAAGAAAGAAGAGCAGAGACACCATGGTCAGTCTTATGAGGTCAATAAGGGGAAAGTGTGAAGGGAAGAGATTTTGAGGACAGAACATTTGTTGTTCTATTAAGAAAAAAACAAGATCTTTCAGAAGAATTATGTTATTTAATAAGAGCTCACAAGCTCCTGAAAAACTCAGACTCATCCTTTCTAGTGGGTTAGGTGTAACTACCCTCTCTACAAAAAAGACAGGTCATAGGGCTTCATGTTCTCAATCCAGATGAAGACAGCTGAGTACCAGCCCTTCAGCCAGCCAAGGTTCTATCTCTGGGCTTTGAGAGAGGAGACAGATGATGGGATATTTACCTGTATCTGCTTCCCTTTGAATCAACGCTAGCTTTGCACTTGCTCTCCAGGTGACAGCATTAGCACTGGCTAAAGCTGCTGTGTACACAACCCACTCTCCAGGTAGCACTGGCAAGTGCAACCTGGCTTCCTTAAATATTTATCACCTTCCTTTCCTTAATCTGAGCCACACTGCTCAGGTCCTGCTAAGTAAATGAGAGGAGTCATTTGGACAGCTATCATACCCAGTGAAACAAGCACCTCACATTGTTCAAATTAGTTCCTCTTCTTCTGTCTTCTGCTTGATGGCCAAGCATAGGAATGATATCCAGTGATACCGTAAGGACTCAAAAACCCTGAGTGAAACTACCGAGAGGTCTCAGAAACCTGATAAGATTACAGACATCCAAGTCCTCTCTGTCATTGCCAGGCTGGCACCACAAGCCATTTACTCCCATCAGTAGCCTATTCATCTTCCGTGTCCCCTTCTTTTTGCGGTCAGAATCCAGTACATATTATTTTTATCTGGTTAATTATATTACCATAAAAGTATAATTAGAGAAGTTCTACCCTTCTTAAAGCAGCATAGCTACAAAGACAACAATATAATTTTTCCTAGGCTAAATGTTAACTTTTCTTTCTGTCTGTGTCTGTTGGTTATTGTTCACATGATAATGAAGTTCCTGTTTTAAAAAAGGAGGGAAACAAAATTATACTCTATTCTATTCTAACTATTCTATATTCTAACTATTCTAACTATATTATATTCTATTCTAACTAGCCTAGAAGAAAAATTATACTCTTCAAGCTCTTTCTGTGCTGGATGACACTGAGAAATACCTATCAAAGAAGTCTGTGTCTGGAAAATGTATTTTTATAAGTTGTCAGGAAGGATTAATGCAGGACACAAATACCACGCACATGCAGTCAGAGCCAGCCTGACAAGGGACTTAGCCCCTGCAGAGCTCAGAGGAAGAGATTTAAACTAACATGGTAGTATTCATTGGACTAAGTGGAAGGCATGGACATGAAGAGATAGTGTGGCTCAACTGTGATGGAGTAACTCCTTCAGCTGCTGTGATTTGGTTATATGTTTGAGTATTTTGGCAGTAAGGTTGATTTGCCAGCAACTGAACTCTGCAAAGGTCTGACTATGCCAGTGGTGTGATTACCTAACTGCTGGAGTGAGGTGTTCAAATTGCATCTGGGGCTTTTTTGTTCTCCCTGAGTCCACCAAATTGACCAGTTGATCTCTCTTAATTTTCTATGCTGTTATTAATAGGCTTATTTGCAACTTATTATTTTAATTAGCTAGATGATAGTTGTAAAGACACTACATAGACAGGATACAATAGTATGGCTATGGGCAGAAGAAGTCCAAATACTTATTTACTCTCCCACAAGCAATTCTAAATATCAGAATATGGTTGCTACTCAAATGTGGGAAAAAGCCAAAATGTATTTTTTTTTAAGTGAAATTTAAAAAATCATTTCAGTTGAAACACCTATTAACATTTTGCAGGTATATAAACATCCAGAAGGTAAATTCAGCTTTCCAGAATGCACCAAACACATATTGACTTCCCTAAATATGACAGCTCAGCTTCATGGAATGGAAGCAAGTCCAGTTAGAAGTACTAAGCAGGTGGCAAATCATCATCCATGACTTATGAATATTCATAAATAAACCCTTAAGAGAAAGCAGTATCACAGAATCACAGAATGGTAGGGGTTGAAAGGGACTTCAAAAGATCATCTAGTCCAACCCCCCTGCCATACAGGATCCCTCAAGTAGATCACACAGGAACTTGTCCAGGAGGTTTTGAATGTCTCCAGAGAAGGAGACTCCACAACCTCTCTGGGCAGCCTGTTCCCCAGTTCTGTCACCCTCAGTTGAAAGGGTTTTCCTCATGTTTACATGGAACCTCCTATGCTGCAGCTTGCACCCACTGCCCCTTGTCCTATCATTGGACATCACTGAGACATACTGGAATGGCTTATTGTACACATGTGGCCTGCAGACCATAAGGAACTATTCAGAGTAACCTAGACAGTTTCAGCTCAAAGGCATTACAGTCTATAAATAAATAAGTCTTAAATTAGCCCTTTTCCCTAGCCCCATTTTGAAATCGTATTAGACATGAACACACAATCTAAAATAGGGCACCCGTTCCTCTGAAGATGAAAGTATGGCGGCTCTAGCTGTTGAGAACCCCACAGAAATAAAGAATTCCCAGTATGACACCATCATATTTGTGCAACATGCATACTCCCAACATCCCATGGAAAAATACACCCTTCCAACTCCAGAAAGGATGAGCCAGAACCTCAGAATCTAGGTTTTACTTTGGGCCAAATTTCACTATACCAGGATTTTCTTCCCAGGATATTTCAGTTGCAAGTATTTTGCTTTTCATTTCACACAAAATCACAGTATAGTTCATCTGTGAAATGCTAGAAAATTAAAATCCTGCATATTGCTCCACATTAGACAATAACTAAATCTAAGATGTTAGAGGATGTTTTGGCCTCCTGGTAGGCACTACAATCACCACAGAAAATTAAGATCCAGAAAAATACAGAAATTAAGTGAGCAATAGTGTCACATTTGTTTTAATTTAAGGAAATACTAATTAGAAATGAAGCGACAAGTTTAGTGCAGCAGGAACCCAGAGCAGCCTTCACAAATACGTGCACAAGAGATATCTTTGGTCACAGGGTAGCTTTATCTGCTGGAACAGCTAGGAAGGCTGATACCAAATGGTATTATTATCTCAGAAATGGAAGTGTCACTCTGTGAATAGACGACAAACACCACCTGAACAAAATTACCTTCACTTAGCATAGAAAATACTATATTTTAGCTGCATATGTCTTCAATGCCTTTAATCTGCACTTAAAAGCCAAAATGGCAGGCAGCCAAAGCTAGAAAATAGCACTAAAAAGGGAACAGCTCATACAGTTGCATTTTCCCATCTCCTACTGACGCTATTATAAGTAAGAGATCCCTCTAGGATCATTTTTACTGATCTACTCATGTGCGCTGAAGACTAATGAGACACAATGAAAACCTGAGATATCTCACACGTATGTATGTAAATGTAGTTCCTTTGCAGCTATTAACTTCATAGGCAGGAATCCAAGAGAGCTTTGGCCAAGCTAGGAAAAGCAAATGGAAAAATGCTTCAGTGAGAACCAACTTCCAGCCCTCACATGTGTCAGTCTCATTTCTGTCAAGAAAAATTATTTCCTTTCTTCTCACTCTGCTCATTTCTCAAACACTTTTTCAGCAGATGATCAAAAAAAAAGCATGTTTTGATTATGTGGACAGGCTGGATGAGGTTAGTGATTTATATTGGAAGAAAGAAACTAGAAATGGCTGTCTCCTCCAAAAATTCACCAGTTCTTCAGCTTCAAACATCTGATTACACCACTGCTCATTCTGCATGTATACTTTGGCTTGTGTTTTCACCTGCTGAGCACCTTATGAAATGCTGTTTATCCTGGTCTACAACTTCAAGTGACCTGTGCTGCTCACCTGCTCACATGCCCAGTATTTCCCTCAGAGTCTTAGAGAAAAATCAGTGTGCACAAAAGAAAACAAAAGCTGTCAAAAGTTCTAGAGTTTATGCCAGCCACAGAATGTTCCCACTCTGTAGAAATTGAAAGCAAATATTTACAGTCAACATCTTCAGCCTGAGCACATGAAGAAAGCAAAGCATCACATGAAATAGTGTCAAGCAAATTACAAGAAAGTTTGTAAGTTTGTTGGCTTTATTTGAAAGGGAAATATTATCTAATTTGCTTCTTAAACACCTTTTTTTCCTTCTTTTTTTCTTTTTTCTTTTTTTTTTTTTTTAAATCAGGTTTCATAGAACATCTTCAGGGCAAAGAAGCATGAAGTTATTCTGAATTTTTTCCAGTCAGTTATCATACAGAAACCCCACAGTGAAGCATACAAGAATCATATGATTACTCATTCTGGGAAAGCTGATGTCAAGCAGGATATCACTAAACATTAAGAACCCAGTTTTTCACTCCCAACAAACTATGCTTTGTGCTTAAATACCATTATAGGGGGCAGAATATACAGGACAAACCTTATTTTTAAATAATGCTACTGCTTGTCTTGTTTCCAGGTAGAAATCGATCCTACTCTGGCATCACTGAGATTTAGGTTAAGTAGTGTGCTTGATGGTGCTTTGTGATGTCTAGTCTATGAATCCTAAAAGATATGTTGACCTCCATTCTGAATACCCTTGCAGTTTTGGATCTTAGAATAAGGACTCAGAGTGAGATCTTGTTGATTATGGCCTCCAATCTTTGAGGGCTGCATATGAAAAAGAAAGGCTTTTGCAATGTTGTAGCCAGAACTTTTGCTTCAGATCCTAAAACTTTAAGGTGCAACTCCAAGACTACACCTCCCCTGCCAAATAAAACATAAAATCAAGTACATTTCAAACAGTGATATAATTCAGAGTGACAAATGTTTATCACCAACCTTCAGATTGCATTTACCAGTAAATTCCCATCAGCCTTTGAGGTGCTGCATGGTGACTGTGTGGGCATGCTGGATACCCTGGGCACCAGGGCTGCTTCTCTCATGGGCAGCAATCCTAGCTGTATGTCCTGAGACTCCCTGGTCTCAGTGTGTGTTTGCTGTCTGATGGAAATTTTGCAGCACATAGTGACAGGTTCTGTGCCTTTTTTTTTTTCTCTTTCCTTTCCATTTTTTTTTTTTTTAAAGATTTTTCTTTTGGTCTTC